>NC_047503.1:33958883-34231383 GCF_902827115.2 Pseudochaenichthys georgianus
GTATCACTGCTACTTTGAATGATTGTGGAACATAGCCTGATAATAAAGACATATTCATAATATTTAATAAAGAAGTGCTAATTAATGGAAAAACTTCCTTCAACAGCTTAGTTGGAATTGGGTCTAACATGCACGTGGATGGTTTAGAAGAGAGAATCATTGAATGTAATTGTTCAAGGTTAATGGCTGAAAAGCATTCTAGTTTACTATCTAGTGTAATATTAGAACTTACGATTCCGGGAGCTGTTGATAACACTATACTGGTCAAAGGCAAGAGGTCATTAATTTTGTTTCTAAGAGTAACAATTTTATCGTTAAAAAAGCACATAAAATCATTACTACTGAGTGCTATGGGAATAGAAGGCTCAATCGAGCTGTGGCTCTCTGTCAGCCTGGCTACAGTGCTGAAAAGAAATCTTGCATTATTCTTATTCTCATCTATTAATGAAGAGTAGTAGGCTGCTCTCGCTTTACGCAGTGCTTTCTTATATTCATTGAGAGTAATATGCCAAATTAAACGAGATTCTTAAAGTTTAGTGGAACGCCATATCCTTTCAAGTTGTCTAGACTTTTGCTTTATTTTGCGGGTTTCGGCATTATGCCATGGAGCTAATCTATGTTGTTTTATTTTCTTCTTTTTCAAAGGAGCAACAGAGTCTAATTTTATTCGCAGCGCATCTATAGCACTATCAACAACATGATCAATTTGGGGTGGTGTACATTTTGTATAAGTTTCCTCCCCTACATGCAGACATGCTATCGAGTTAAGTATTGGTTGAATCTCTTCCTTAAATGTGGCTATAGCACTAACAGATAGGTTTCTGCTGCAAGAGCTTTTGACTAATGCTTTGTAGTCTAGTAACAGTACTTCAAAAGTTACTAAGAAATGGTCGGATAAAGCAGGATTATGCGGTTCGACTAATAGTTGCTCAATTTCAATACCATAAGTCAGAACAAGGTCGAGAGTGTGATTATAACAGTGGGTTGGTTTATTTACACTCTGACAGAAACCAACAGAATCTAATATAGAGTTAAATGCAACAGTAAGGCTATTTTTATCATCGTCAACATGAATATTAAAGTCACCTACGATAATTACTTTGTCTGTTTTAAGAACCAAAGTTGATAAAAACTCAGAGAATTCTGATAAGAATTCTGAATAAGGACCTGGTGCACGATACACTGTAACAAATAAGATTGGCTGCAAAGTTTTCCAGGTCGGATGCGTAAGACTAAAAACGAGGCTTTCAAAAGAGGTATAATTACATTTTGGTTTAGTATTGATAAGTAAACTTGAGTCAAAGATTGCTGCAACTCCACCTCCTCGGCCCGTGCCTCGAGCAATATGAGTGTTGACATGGCTGGGTGGAGTGGCCTCATTTATGCTGACATATTCTTCATGTCTCAACCAAGTTTCAGTGAGACAGCATATATCAATATTATAATCTGATATTAAATCATTTACCAATATTGCTTTAGATGCTAGAGATCTTATGTTTAAGAGACCACATTTAATCTTCCTGTTTTGTTGCACTGTAGTAGTTGTTACATTTACTTTTATTAGGTTATTATGTATGACACCTCTATTAGGTTTTACCTTAAATTGTCCTTGGGCAGACACACACACCGCTAATATTGGGTATTTTATTGGGTTCGGGATTCCTATGGATGACTGCCTAGGAGAGAGCGCAGAGAAGCGTGTAAGACTGCGACTCTGCCTCCTGGTCTCAACTCCAGTTTGTCATGGATTACGTCCACAAAGCCCTGAAATGTTTGCCGAAATGAGATCTGCACCTTTCAAAGTAGGGTGAATGCCGTCTCTCTTAATCAGACCAGGTTTTCCCCAGAAGGCTGTCCAATTATTTACGAAGCCCACATTGTTTGCTGGGCACCACCAAGACAACCAGCGCTGAAATGATGACATGCGGCTATACATGTCATCATTGATCAGATTGGGGAGGGGACCAGAGAAGATTACGGTGTCCGACATTGTTTTAGCATAACTACACACCGACTCCACATTAAGTTTTGTGCATTCTGATTGGCGTAAACGAACATCATTACCACCGACGTGAATAACAATCCTACTGTATTTACGTTTATCTTTAGCCAGCAGTTTAAGATGCGCCTCAACGTCGCCCGCTCTGGCCCCCGGAATGCATGTGACTGTGGAGGCTTCGGTCTCTAAATTCACGTGTCTCATAATAGAGCTACCAATAACCAGAGTTGGCTTCTCAGCGGGTGTCTCGCTGAGTGGGGAATATCTGTTAGATACGTGAACGGGTTGGTGGGGACCTGCGGGTTTCGCGTTATGCCCCTTCTGAACAGTCACCCAGCCTCCCTGCTGCTCGGGAGTTGCCGGGGGACGGCTAAGAGGAGCTACATTTTGCCGGTCCGCACATGCTAACATGGGCTTTACTTTAGCTGAGTTACTTTCTAAGATGCGGAGCCGGGCTTCTATGGCTATGATTCCCGCCTCCAACCTAACAACTATACTACATTTAACACATGTATCCTTACCAGTAAGGGAGGCCGGGAAGTAACCAAACATGAGACAGGAAGAGCAGGAAATAGCACCAGAAGGTGGGGAAAGAGCCATGGCTAGCTATCAAGCTAAAGTAGCTACCGTTAGCAAACCCGAAAAGAGTGTAGGCAACTGTGGAGTTACAGTCGCTAAGAGAAGGAGAGTTGTGAGTGCTTAAGCTGTAGTAACGTGTGATTACAACGTCAGGCAGTTGCCGTGATCAAGAGTTTTAAAACGATCGATTAAGTTTAAGTTAATAAGCTATCAGCAACAGAACAGGCACACGGGATACCCGGAGATGACAACAACAACCGGAAGTTGCAACGTGCTCACCGCAATAGGTTCCTCCTTCCGCTCAGTCTCTTCCCTTTCGAAAGCTGGTTTGCGGAATGTTGTGTCCCGTCTCTCCATCGCTGGCCGCAGTTTGTTGCACAGGTAGGTGTATGTTTCCTCAGACATCCTGAAGTTCTCCACCCACTGAGTGTGTGTGAAAGATGGAACAATCACAGACCACCACTCGGTAGCTCGGTCGAGCATCCAAACACATGGTCTGCGGCGACGTAACTTCTGAAATACACAAACAAAAGCATACATATTTTAATACGTAAAAGTGGTAGCTACAATTAATTAAATATTTGAAACACTTTGGTCGTATTGTGAGCGTGAGCCTAAACACATGGCTAGTTAGCGAACGTTAGCTTACCGAGTAGTAAGTCCTGTTGTAGTCTCTGCAGCGTTGTAGGACTTCCAAAACTCTCTCGTCAGCTTCTTCTGCATCTCGTCTTGCTATACGCAGCCTACTTTGAAACATCACTTTCCTGCTTGCTGTGATCACTTTCCTGCTTGCTGTGATCACTTTCCTTCTTGCTGTGACAACAAGCCACACACCAAGAAACAAGTAAACGATCGCTTCCACATCCTCCATTGTTGTGTGTGTTTTGTGAGTTGTGTCGCATTGAAGATGACGCCACTGCAGTTTTACTCAGCGTCGCTCCGCCCAAAAAGCCCGCCAAAAAGCTGATCGCCCCGCCTACACTGCGTTGCTACCCCAGGTCCTAAACTGTAATGGAAATGCGCCACGGCCGGCCAGCGAGGTAGCCCGAGGCCTGAGCGAGGACGCTTAGGGACGCTTAAACGGGGCTACCCCGTTGCAGTGGAAATGCGCCATAACAGGCTCTGGCTCCTGAATCCTAGTCATCACAGCTAATTTGTGACACTGCTGTGTTTATGCACACTACATTTCTCCAGTGCCTTCTTCCAATTGTTAAAACCAGTCTTGACAAACGCTGAATCTTCATTTCATTTCATTTCAAACCTTTATTTAACCAGATTGGTCCCATTGAGATCATAGATCTCTTTTTCAAGGGAGACCTGCAATCTGCTTTTGACGCAAGCTTAGACTTTTGTGCTGCAAAGTATTTTGCACAATAGAAACAGAGGGCCCCTTTTACAGAGGGGCTGTAATGGAGCCATGGATGATCTTCAAACCACTTCTCCTGAAAGTAGAGTATTCTATTTGATAGGGTTTGACTGGGTATGACTTTCACATTTGGATGATTTGGGCAAAGTCCAAGCTCCTCCCCTTCCTTTCCTGTACCTTCATTTTCGCCTGCCTGGCTGCTCTCTCTCTCATTGTCAAACTCACTCTCCCTACTTGATGGTATTATCTGAAATACATATGAGGATGATCTCATCTTAAATTAACATTAACATTAGACTGCTATGTTGTCATTATTCTGTCTTAACCATCAATATAGCTCCTTTCTGACTTACCTCCATGTCACCAGCGCACACTCTCCCTGTCTGGTCGCCATGCTCACATTCTCTCTCTCTTTACTCTGAACACACCAGAGTGAACATGGAAGAAATATTATCAGTAAACAAGCTATCTGACTGGTAACAATACTCACTTTCTCACTGCTCTTAACTTACTTTTTTTCTTTTCTGAGGCTGCCCAAAAAACTGTCTAATGTCACTGCCACCCTTCCTCTTGCTTACAGCTTGACCTCGGCGATCTGCAGTTGCTGATGTGATGAATACGGGTCAGCAGCGCTGGATATAAGATAATTAAATATGTTTATTAGCAATTCTGAGCGTTCTAAACCTAGCACAAGCTATGATGCACACTGCAAACCTCCTGCGTGTGAGTATCTTTTAAATGCTTCTGACGATAATTGTAGAGTATTTATTATTTAATTAATTCTGGCACCTTTGGTATTCCATAGGTGTCACACATCACAGTTTTAAATCTTTCCACACCCTACAAATTACAAAATAAAATAGAAATAGTCCACATGAATAAATATCTATTGGATTACATCCAAAACGACACCGTCATTTTCCACATAGCTTACACTAGCCCGCCAAACCCTGGCTAACAACTGAAAGCAGCTAGCCCACAGCTAGTTAGCTACTATTCCTGAAAAGTTCGGTTTTAACATCAGAACTACAAGTTAATTACACAAAGAAGCTAAACCGGAGGGTTCATTAACATTACTATTACGAAATACAATAATATAGATTACTTTAGGGCTAACTAGAAAAGATACCAGAACTGATGGAGGGCAAATTAAAACATGACTGACCTGCTTGGAGCATCAAGCTAACTGAAGGTGGACTCAGACGTGCAACAGCTAAATACACCCCCGGGTACAAAATAAGGAACCAATTTACATATGAAAAGAAATATAATTTTGGTGAAGTTCACAATAACAGAAAATATAGATTTTCAAGTATACAAATAACCAAAATAAAGAACTCATAGAATAGCAATTTTATTTTAATTACAAAATCAAAAAATCAAAACGTTTTTTTTTTGTTGCTATTTATTGGGGGGGACATTTTGAGTGTATCTGAATATTGGGGGGGATGTGTCCCCCCCAATGTATATGGTGAATACGGCCCTGCATCAAAGGCACAATGCACCCCCCAGAGACACACATGTATTGAGTGTGATATTTTGCATAGGTCATGTGAAATCATCTTTACATACTAGAAAACTGTACGAGTGGCAACTTGTTTTGAAATTGAATTTTTAATATCCGATAATAAAGTTGATCTGTTTTCTTTATTCTACTCTCTTCCCAGCTCCATCCATCACCGTTCTCTGTTCCTGCAGGTCCTGCTTGCTAATCAATGCTCATATGTTTTTACACAATTACAAATAAAGTCAATGTATTGTATGACATGAAGTTGTGCTTCATTCGGAGTCAATAATAAATTCATTCTGCCTTCATCCATTCTGCCTTCAACTGCACAATGATTGTGGACTGCACCGACATCCATGTAGCTGCCCCCCCCAGTAAGATGAACCAAGCAAAGAGGGTCACCATCATGCCCAAGGACATCCAGCTGGCCCGCTGCATCCGCGAGAGAGGGCTTAGACTGACCTGAGACCAGCACACCCAAACACAACGGCTCTTTTAAGAGCCACCTACAGTTTCAAAGAGTTGCAATCCTACGTTATTATAATGATTAAACTGGTTCATGTATCACTTAGTTTACTTTACTTTAATTTTCCTCTTCCGGGGTCCCATGGAGGCTCCCGGAAAGGGAGGGACTTCGCCTCTCTATAGGACCAATAGAGAGGCGAAGTCCCTCCCTTTCCGGGAGCCTCCATGGGACCCCGGAAGCGGAAAATTATACATTGAAGTCAATGGAGAGAGAAAAGTTATCTTTTGATCCCGTTTGAATTGTGCCACGAATTACACATATGATGTTTGTCAATTTAAAAGAATATTTTGCAAGTCAAAAAAATAAAAATGTGTCGTAAAACTGTGAAGTTACACATTTTTTTGTGTGAAACCGCTCAGTGAACTACAGGTCTCTGGTCTCGCACAATATGCGTCACCATCACAAAGACGGCCGTCACGTTAGCACATTTCACCTGTTTCTTTCAGAATGAGGCGAAAAGTATAAAATGAGGTGAAAATCACTACAAGTCTGGGCATGTTGAGAGCTGTACATACACGAAAGGGGAGTTAGTCGGTTCTGTAAGATCCAGCATGCAGGACCGGCTTTACAAGGTTTCGGTGAGTAATATGAGTGCAATGTGTAACGTTAATGTCAGCTAGCTAACATTAGCTAACAAGGTACACTAACGTGTTTTGTTTCAGTAACTAGTTTTCTCCTTAAGAACTTCGTGGTCTCTGTGTATGCTGTGGATAACATTAGTGTTCACAAGAACAAGGTACACTCCCGTGTTTTGTTTTAGTTGCTCTTCAGATTGAAGCGGCCAGTTTTATATCGACTATACTGTATGTGTGATCTCCTTTTACATCTCGTCGTGTCATTTGAGTTTATTTGCTGTGTGTAGATTCAAGGATTTTGGTTATCTTGTCAATTTGTTTGGTTATCTAGGCACAGCTGTGTGTGACTCCCTCTGGTACACTGGTATGTGTTTTCCTAATGTAGAGAGCATTGATTAATTAATAAACTACACACTGAGTCTAGATCCTGACCAAATCCTTTTTTATTGTTGATCAAATGTTTTTCAAAAATGTATTCATACACATTTAGAAAAATACAATGTACAATCACAACCAGTACAACACAAATTACAAAAAATACAGAAAAAACAAACAACAACAATCAGACAAGAGGACAAAACTATGGAAAAATAAACCCTCCCACCCCCAGATCCGGACCATCCTTGTATTATTGCTCATTCAATCTATTATAGCATGCTAACAAATGGTACTTACTTTATTTTTACAGATCTGCATGGGAGACGATGGCGCGATGGAGAGCGCTGTCTGTGATTGTGCACGGGGGATGTACAAATGCAGCCACGCTGCAGCATTGGCAATATTTGCCATGTGGCAGATCAGCTCCACAGATGTTGAGTGCCAGTGGAGGAAGCCTGGCACTTCCAAAGTAGTCCAGCCGGTGTCTCAACTTTACCAACAGTGAGAGGAGACATACAACCCACTGGCCAGAGACATCACCACTGAGGATGTAGACTGGTTCAGGTCTGCACTGAGGGGCACACAGTGTGGCATGGCATAGCTTTTGTCACCTGAGCCAGAGCCGCGGCCTCAACATCAGGCCATTGTCACCGTGCCGGAGCTGGTGAAGGGGCATGGGGGTCAGGGGCTTGAGGCAATTCTTTCCTCAATGCGACTGAGCAGAGACCAGCAAGCTGCCATCCAGACAGCCACCGTAGGACAGCGGACAAATCCTCAGTGGCAGTTACACAGACAGGGCAGGTTGACAGCCAGCAATTTTGGTGCTGTGCTGCGGTCGGGACTTTCATCCACTCCATGCGCGTCCCTCATGAAGAGGGTGCTTGGGGGGTATAACTTGGACGGAGTCATGGCTGTCAACTGGGGGGTTGTAAATGAGGCCGAAGGGGTGAAGGCTTTTGTGCAGGCCTATCGGATGACAGTGTTCGAGTCTGGTCTCTTTGTGAGTGAGTCGGGTGTTTTGGGAGCATCCCCCGATGGACTTGTGCAGCCATCTGCCCTGCTGGAGGTGAAGTGTCCACCATCATTATACATGATGGTGTATATAGGATATACAGTATATATATATTTGTATACATATCTGTAAATTGTATAATTTTATTTGATTTAAAAGTCTTTTTGATCTCTCTGTCTATAAACACAAACTGAGTAAGATTGACAATAAAGTTGACTTTGAAAAATATATATATTCTTTATGAAAATAGTTGACTGTTGGAAAAATGAATCCAAATGAAACGTTGGACTGAACTACAACTACACCTTTAAATCTCTACGGACTGTTTTTCAGTGGGATGGCAAGTTCCTATCTTTAAACATTTATTAGTTTTTTCTCAGAACAGTTTTGATTTTCTGAAGTTAATTTAACTTTGCCGACCATGTAAGGTCATTATTAAAAAGGTACAATCAATTTGTTTAGGGTTGACTAAAATAATGAAAAACATTTCATTTGGATAATTTACTGACAGAATAAGAAACTCAATGATGCTCTACTCACCTGTTCCCTTTTTATAAAGTGAAACAGTTGAAACGATAGATTTTAGTAAACTTAAAAACAACCTTCTCCAAAAGCTATCAAGGAATATACCGAATACTTATTTTAGAACTTTATTACATATTTTATTATTTTTATATATATAGTTTGAATGATCCATAATTGACAGAAGCTTGTGTTTACACTGACCTGTTACTCATATATTAATGTCTTTGTAACGTCAGTAAACCACTACCTCACTAATTTCTTTCATTCATCACGGTTCAGTAAACAAAGTGATACATGAACCAGTTTAATCATTATAATAACGTAGGATTGCAACTCTTTGAAACTGTAGGTGGCTCTTAAAAGAGCCGTTGTGTTTGGGTGTGCTGGTCTCAGGTCAGTCTAAGCCCTCTCTCCGTGGATGTGGCGGGCCAGCTGGATGTCCTTGGGCATGATGGTGACCCTCTTTGCTTGGTTCATCTTACTGGGGGGCAGCTACATGGATGTCGGTGCAGTCCACAATCATTGTGCAGTTGAAGGCAGAATGAATGAAGGCAGAATGAATTTATTATTGACTCAGAATGAAGCACAACTTCATGTCATACAATACATTGACTTTATTTGTAATTGTGTAAAAAAATATGAGCATTGATTAGCAAGCAGGACCTGCAGGAACAGAGAATGGTGATGGATGGAGCTGGGAAGAGAGAAGAATAAAGAAAACAGATCAACTTTATTATCGGATATTAAAAATTCAATTTCAAAACAAGTTGCCGCTCCTACAGTTTTCTAGTATGTAAAGATGATTTCACATGACCTATGCAAAATATCACACTCAATACACGTGTGTCTCTGGGGGGTGCATTGTGCCTTTGATGTATATAAATAATATACCATAACCAAATACTATTATGTACAGTGGAAATCAGGTTGCCAGAGCAGGTCAGTCCAGTGTGCATGTTCCTCAGGGTCTCAGCAGTTACAGGTGAGATAAAGAAAATAAAAGAGAAAAAGGTCAGTAACAACACTTTAAAGTAACAACACTTAATTATCTCTTTTAATCATTTTCTCTCAGTAATCACTCAACTACTGTCTTTCCAACAAACAGATTGACTTATCATCACAATGAAACACGTCCAGAAGAATGTCATGCAAAGCTGCCTGCCTTCCTTCGACTCTCTCTGAACTGCCTGATCTTTTAATGTTCAATGTTAACCATTTGTGCAGATAGCATTAAGTAGAAAAGATCGCCGATGCTAATGTGGCGTTAGCCTACCTCCCGCCCCCTTAGCACCTGGTGGAGGGGGCGATAGGCTACTCTTCAAATGTTTCACAAAATACTTACCATCATGACTACTCTTACTGTTTAACAATTTGGTTTACTTCATGTTAAGGCTAATACAAATGACAAGGCTAAGTAATGTGATGCTAACTAACGTGCTCGCTACTAGCTAGGTAGCTAACTTGACTATGTTCCATGCAAAACATGTATATTACCTGATATGTTTGGTCCAACAACTCCTGGTCCTTTCATCAGACGGGAAGCGATAGAACGAGCAAGTGGTATGATCACTTTTGTGATTACAACCTGGTACAAAGCACACAGGCATCTTGTAAAAGTGAATTTATTGGAGCAATCTCTTATATGTATTGGAGGGAATAAATCAGTTATGAGATCTTCTTCTTCTTCGCTTTAATTACGAGTCGCAACCACTTGGAGCATTATCGCCTGTGACATCACTTACGCGACCCAGAATGGGATTTGGGATTTGTAGTCTTTGTAGTCGCGTATTTTTTATAGTCTTATATTTCAACAGTGTTACGACAAAATGTGACTTTTTTGACATGGAAATTATTGTTTAAGATTGACAAACATCATATGTGTAGTTCGTGGCACAATTCAAACGGGATCAAAAGATACGTTTTCTCTCTCCATTGAATTCAATGTAAATTTTTCGCTTCCGGGGTCCCATGGGCCGGAAGTAGATGGGCGTGACTTCGCCTCTCTATATGCGAACAATAAGTTCCATGTCAAAAAAGTCACATTTTGTCGTAAAACTGTTGAAATATAAGACTATGAAAAATACGCGACTACAAAGACTACAAATCCCAAATCCCATTCTGGCTCGCGTAAGTGATGTCACAGGCGATAATTCTCCAAGTGGTTGCGACTCGTAATTAAAGCGAAGAAGAAGAAGAAGATCTCATAACCGATTTATTCCCTCCAATAAATAAGAGATTGCTAAAAATAAATTCACTTTTACAAGATGCATGTGTGCTTTGTACCAGGTTGTAATCACATAAGTGATCAAACCACTTGCTCGTTCTATCGATTGCCGTCTGATGAAAGGACCAGGAGTCGCTGGATCAGACATATCAGGTAATACACATGTTGTGCATGGAACATATAGTCAAGTTAGCTACCTAGCTAGTAGCGACGAGTAGCGACAAGCGGCAAGAATTGCCTCAAGCCACCGACCCCCATGCCCCTTCACGGTGACAATGGCCTGATGTTGAGGCCGCGGCTCTGGCTCAGGTGACAAAAGCCATGCCATGCCACACTGTGCGCCCCTCAGTGCAGACCTGAACCAGTCTACATCCTGAGTGGCGATGTCTCTGGCCAGTGGGTTGTATGTCTCCTCTCACTATTGGTAAAGTTGAGACACCGGCTGGACTACTTTGGAAGTGCCAGGCTTCCTCCACTGGCACTCGACATCTGTGGAGCTGATCTGCCACATGGCACATATTGCCAATGCTGCAGCGTGGCTGCATTTGTACATCCCCCGTGCACAATCACAGACAGCGCTCTGCATCGCGCCATCGTCTCCCATGCAGATCTGTACAAATAAAGTAAGTACCATGTTTGTTAGCATGCTATAATAGATTGAATGATCAATAATACAAGGATGGTCCGGATCTGGGGGTGGGAGGGGTTATTTTTCCATAGTTTTGTCTGATTGTTGTTATTGTTTGTTTTTTCTGTATTTTTTGTAATGTGTGTTGTACTGGTTGTGATTGTACATTGTATTTTTCTAAATGTGTACGAATACATTTTTGAAAAACATTTGATCAACAATAAAAAAGGATTTGGTCAGGATCTAGACTCAGTGTGTAGTTTATTAATTAATCAATGCTCTCTACTTTAGGAAAACACATACCAGTGTACCAGAGGGAGTCACACACAGCTGTGCCTAGATAACCAAACAAATTGACAAGATAACCAAAACCCTTGAATCTACACACAGCAAATAAACTCAAATGACACAACGAGATGTAAAAGGAGATCACACATACAGTATAGTCGATATAAAACTGGCCGCTTCAATCTGAAGAGCAACTAAAACAAAACACGGGAGTTTACCTTGTTCTTGTGAACACTAATGTTATCCACAGCATACACACAGACCACGAAGTTCTAAAGGAGAACACTAGTTACTGAAACAAAACACGTTAGTGTACCTTGTTAGCTAATGTTAGCTAGCTGACATTAACGTTACACATTGCACTCATATTACTCACCAACATCTTGTAAAGCCGGTCCCGCTGCTCTTACAGAACCGACTAACTCCCCTTTCGTGTATGTACAGCTCTCAACCAGGGTTTCTGTTAGCCGGTAATTACCGGTTTTTAGCTGGTAAAATTTATAAAAAACCGGTAAATTCAAAACCTGACGGTCAAAATGTCTGGTAATAATTAGGGAGGCTCCGATCGATCGGCCGCCGGTCATTATCGGCCGATATTCACTCTTAATAGTTTGATCGGTGCTCTCTATAAAGGCCGATCAGGAGAGCTGGATCTGATCGATATGGACATAAACGCGAGTGAAGTGTAACCGGACGCGAGAGAGAGATCAGATCGGCTGCTGAGTCTGACCGAGACACGCAGCTCTGCATAATCACCTGAAGCCCCGCCCTCTGTTTAGCGGGCTGCAGGAGCTGCATGAGAAACTGACGTGCTGTCAGGAGAGAGAGAGAGAGGGGAAAAGAGAGGATCCGTTTCTCCCGTGTTATTATTCAAAGTTGATGTAAACTTCTGAATAATGTACGTTATCTACTACAAGTAGTTTGTTTGAATGTAATAATTATGTTGTTTGTTGTTTGCGGAATCATTTATTGAAAAATGAATCTGAATTTTTCGATCTGTTACGATTATAAACTGAAGCAATATAAAAATGAGCCCCGTGAACTGAGTTTTAAACTGAAGCATATCTGCTCATAGTCCGGTAATTACATGCTAACGGAAACTCTGCTACACAACTATTATTATTATTATTGAAATATGACCGGTAAGTTTCAAATTAGTCCGGTAAAATGAATTCTGCCCGGACATTTGACCGGCGAGAAAAAATCCTAGCGGAAACCCTGCTCTCAACGTGTCCAGACTTGTAGTCACCTCGTTTTATACTTTTATTCTCATTCTGAAAGAAACAGGTGAAATTTGCTAACATGACGGCCATCTTTGTGATGGTGACGCGTATTGTGCGAGACCAAGAGACCTGTAGTTCACTCAGCGGTTTCACACAAAAAAATGTGTAACTTCACAGTTTTACGACACATTTTAATTTTTTTGACTTGCAAAATATTCTTTTAAATTGACAAACATCATATGTGTCATTCGTGGCACAATTCAAACGGGATCAAAAGATAACCTTTCTCTCTCCATTGACTTCAATGTATAATTTTACGCTTCCGGGGTCCCATGGAGGCTCCCGGAAAGGGAGGGACTTCGCCTCTCTATAGGCCCTGACTGCAGCACGCGGAATGGGGCGTGTTCAGATGTGGGCGGGGCTGGACGTCCGATGGGCGGGGTGTATTGATATCCTAATGAGACAAACAGCATCATCTGCTGGACAACTATAAGAAGTACAAATACAAATCTGCACTCGACTAAATATAATTTAAAAACTAAATATAAAAACTTCATACTAATTAAATGCATGAATGTATTTAAATATACCTTTTTATACCACATGTGCAATGTGGTATAAAAAGTCATATTTTCTATATTAGTGTATTTAAGTTCATTATTTAATATTTGTTTTAATTGATTATTCATTTTGTCAGTTCTGTGCATACTCATATCTAGTCCATATATTTTAAATGATACATTGCACTGCATTTCATAGAATAATAGAAAAAGCATTTATTATTTACAACATTTATCATAGAACAGAACAATCATTAAGATAACAGAACCGAAAAAGCAAATACAGTAAATATATTAAAAAAAAAAACAGGTATATAAAAAAAAAATCTATACAACAGTGAAAGGCTTTGCTGATGCAAACATTCAACCGCGCTCTTCAAAACAGGCATGAACCTTAAGGTTTTCTTTATCAATGCACTGCTCAAAAAACATTAAATATTCCGACTCAAATTTGAACCTGAACATAAATGCTGTGCTGCCTGGGGATGCTCCAAGCGCTCAGAGAAAGGAGTATGAATGTAAGGTTTCCCCACTGACACAGAGAGGAGGAAAGAATGGCTGGCTCAAGTCAGCAGGAGCAATTTAACTATCACAAAAGACAACAACAGCAACAACAAGCTTAACGTCTGTTTAATAAAAATAAGGAACAGGGAGAGGCTTGCAAAGCTCTGGGAGTTGAGACTCAGGTGCAGGGTGAGGGTCTCATTGCAGGTCTTCAGGCTCCATTGAATCCCCCTGGGGTTCTTGTGCTGAAAGAGGGAGACAGGAGAAAGGGCTAGATACATCTAGCAACCTAGAGGATGGGAAATTGCTGACCTATTTTAAACGTACCTTGTGTTTTCACTCTCACTTAAGTCCCTCTCCCTTTGCCATCAATCCAACATCAGCTGAGCTGCAACATAATACAGACAGGTAATAATCAACAGAATCACAAAGACATAATATGACTCTGCTAAAAACACTCACCCATAAATTACGTTTTTGTTTACTGTTTGGAAGTCTCAAATATCCACTCTAAATCCATATCGATAGCGATGTATCACAAAAATAGCTCTCTTCCTTATTATTGTATAACGTTAACTATATTATACTAGCTTGAACTCCAAAATGGATATCCTCATTTCACCACCTCCACCCACTACAATCACACGCCCCAATGTTATATTTAACTAATATGTAACTCCCTCCACCCCGGATAAAAGCACGTTAAGAAGCCCCTTTGCTCTAATTCCACAACGTTGGAGGAAATAACATGAGGAGAACGGATTAATAGGCTGTTCGTGGTTAACGTGTGTTGCTAACTTTATCCGGCATTCTAGCCTAATCTGTTATCTGTAAACGTTAAATATACTGATTGAAGGGATAATCCACTAACATCCTTTAATACACATGTGTAGTTAATTTGATTCAAATGTTCTGATAATATCCGCAATATAAATCTTTAAACGTCTTCTTACCTTTAAAAGTCCATCACGAACGGTCTATTATACTACAACTCTACTGCGCTGCTAGCCGCAGATCCTCTGCTAACTTCCGGGGAACTATTGAGAGACTCCACGATCCGCCATTGCTGTAAAAAACTGGTCCATTGGAGTGAACGGCGATGTTGTAACTCTTCTCTGGGCGGGGTCGGACATCCAACCCCGCCTTTTATCCGACCCCGCCCCATTCCGCAGCGAGGACCTTCTCAATTGGTTCGCAAAAGGGTTCATCTCATGAGGCTTCGCTTCATCATGGGCTTCATTTGAACACGACCCCCCCCTGTTGGTCAAAGTGTGTAAAACAGGCAGATTGGACATCTCAACAGTGTGCTCTCTCATACCGAGTTCCCAATGTGTAAAGCCTTAGAATAACTCTAAACAACGAACATTAAATCATATTTTCATGTTAACAATATTGTATTTATTCCAGTTTAATGATTGTGATTGAAAAGTCTAAGGAGGCTGGTACACATTGCAAAGAGGGATTTGTATTCCTTAATAATATTCATAAACGTAACCATGTTGTAGCCTGAGAAAGGCTAAACCATATCAAAGAATACATTTATTAACTACATTATCTCATTTAGCTGTAGCCATAGTCGGCGCGTGAGGCGCGGGAAGGTATTTTGAGTGGGAGTGCTGAGGTGCTGGACTCCAGTGAACACTATTACGGGCACTATAGAGCACACACAAAAGCAATCCCCACACGCAAACACACAGTACACCCGCGACTGTTCCAATGAAGGCTCGATAATCAGCTCACGGCATATAGGCAGGGGTAAAGTGCTATTTTTTACGAGTGGGGAGCGGACCTCACCTCCTCTAGGGGGGTCCTCACCTCCTCTAGTGGGGTCCGGGGGGATGCTCCCCCGGGAAGATTTTTTTAAAATATTGAAGTTAAAAGCATCAATCTGGTGCACTTTGAGAGATCTATGGATACATCTCTCAAGACCCAGATGAAACACAACTGTAAGCAGATGTTCTTTTTCTTTATGGATATTTTACAAATCAATCCCCTTTCAAACTGTATTCTTGTTTTACTACCATATAGTATTTCATAACTGTTTTTCCTTTATTCTCTTATTTGTTTTATAACTATAGTGATCATATGAAGGTGTGCCGCGGAAATAATCTTTTGAATAATTTATGACCAAACCGTTTGAGACCCACTGAGATAACTTAGACTAAAGTTAACCATCTAAACACTCAGAGAGTCCTTTAGCTCACCTGAGCCTCTCAGTCTGAGAGGAGAGCTCTCCTCCAGCTTGTTGTGGAACAAACAGCTCCGTATGTCCGTTAGTGCAGCTAGCTAACCAGATGCTAACAACACGGTCCCTGCTGCTGGCACCGGTCCCTCTCTCTCTCCCTCTCTCACACACACACTAAATGAGCTATGTCCACGCACGCACGCACGCACACACACACACACACACACACACACACACACACACACACACACACACACACACACACACACACACACACACACACACACACACACACACACACACACACACACACACACACACACACACACACGAGTTTGAATGACACAAGCACACTTTTATTTCCATGCAACTCTCTGATTAGTCTGGTGTCTTGCCTCTGTTGCATTCACCGAACACGGGAAATTACAGTCCTGCCATCCTCTCGAGTGTCATGATGAGGTTCACGTAAAACACGGTTAATGTATTATATTATTGAGGTAGAATTGTCCGGTGCTACAGAAAAAACGAGAGGGGTCTGCCTGCAGACCTCCACTCTCAGGACACCTCCACTGTCAGTACAGGAAGTGCACGCTAAGAATTCCAAAATAAAATCCCCACTATCAGTACAGTGCCACTTTCCAAACAGGAAATGCACGCAAATACAAAAATAAAATCGGATTGTGACACTTAATATAATACATATGTAGGCCTATATATGTATATATACATATATATATATAGATATACGGACATCTTGTATTGTAGTTACTATCAGTACAGCCGCAGCGCCACTTTCAGAACAGGAAATGCACGCAAATACAAAATAAAATCGTACTGACACTTATTATATACATAAAGTATTTATAGATATATATAAAAATAGGGACACCTTGTATTGTTTACTCTCAGTACAGCACCACTTTCCGAACAGGAAATGCACGCTAATACAACATAAAATAGCACTGACACTTATTATCTATATATATATCTATATAGATATATATATTTATTTATATATATAAATACGACATCTTGTATTTTAGTTACACCCGCTAGACAACAGTGGAAGGTTCGAGAAACAACCGTGTTTGCCGGGTGCACCGCGGCGGAGGTGGAGAGGTTCCAGCTGGGAACCTCCACCCCGCTGCGGGACCCCTGGACGGTGCGTCTTGGTCACGCTTCATATCGGCCGGCACGGAGGCCCTCCGACAGTGGGTCGCGTTTGCCATTCGATCAGTGAGAGGAGAAAAATGCAACAACAATTGTCAAAATCCGTTAATATATGGATGAGTGGGGGGGGGGGGGCTGGACACAGGCCGTGGGGGGACACCCGAGACCGGGCAATGTCCCCGGTAGAAACCGGGTGAAATAACCTAAACAATAATAAAACCGGGGAAAAGTGGAAAAAAGTGTCCGAAAATAGGCACTCGTGAGGAGGGCAGAGTCCCCTGTCAACTCCCGTTACATATCTCCATAGTGTCATTTGAGCGAAAAACTTTTACGAGAACCAGGCTGGGGGGGTCAAAAGGGCTTGACCAAGGCCGACCCAAAGTGCACGGTGGTCGGACTCATCACCTCCGTGATGAGTCTCCATTGTGATTTGAAAACTTCCATCAAACGAGTCCTTCGGTGGGCGGGGAAAAAAAGCGTCAGAATCGTCACTTCCTGTACTGACAGTGGAGGTGTCCTGAGAGTGGAGGTCTGCACCGGAACTGTCCTGAGAGTGGAGGTCTGCAGGCAGGCTCCCATGGAAAAAACATTCGGGGCTGGCCAAAATATTATTTTACCAACAATGTGGAATTTATTGGCTACATATTACACAGATTATGCACAGCGGGAGCAGCAATAACTGTCAAATAATAATTCAGACAGGGGAGTATGGGCTCAGAACAGTCTCATAATACACACATGCACACAGAAGGATTCAAACTTGTATTTCCGGATCCATACTTGTGTTTTTCAATGAACACACAAATGTATTCCGTTTCATATACATGTAAATAAAATCCAAATACAGAAAAAAGTTTTACATATGTATTTTTGATCCTTACTTATTAGTTTCCAGTTTAAATCCCCTGAACCTGCAAACACAAACAGCTTTCTGTGCACGGATCGCTTTGCATTCGTGTGTGGGTTTTTTGAGACTCCCCTGACGGTCAGCCGATTCGTACTTGTAATTTGTTCTATCTATAGCCAATCAGATGTCTCCTTCATTCTAAGCCAATCACATGAGCCCACGAGGGTAAGATTACTTCATATACGCATTTTGCGCAGTCCGGTCAGCTCGCTAAACAGAGGGCGGAGCTTCAGGTGATCATGCAGAGCAGCGTGTCTCCGTCAGACTCAGCAGCTGATCTGATCTCTCTCTTGCGTCCGGTTACACTTCACTCGCGTTTATGTCCATATCGATCAGATCCAGCTCTCCTGATCGGACTTTATAGAGAGCACCGAACTATTAAGAGTGAATATCGGCCGATAATGACCGGCGGGGCTCCCCCCCGTTAACAGGTCACTGTCTAGCACTGGCTTCGTAGTGCACTGATCGATTAGGCGAAGCTAACCTGTAGCTGCTCCCTCCACACTCACAACAACTTCAAACAGACATAAATAAAGCAGCTGTATTCGCCACACAGGAAACACACATTTAAAACGGTTTTGCCTGCCGTTTTTGTGTACATTTTCCAATCTTTATTTCAGACTCAAGGTCCATATCACAAAAAGACAAAACACTCATCAATAAATAAGATAAAAAGCTAAACACAAAACAGATAAAAACAAACAGATAAAAACATAAAATCAGTCCAATCACAGCGAGCCACACATGCTCACCGTCTGTAGAGGCTGTTGCGCCAATGTCTCCAAATCATGGAAGAGAACCGGGTAGAACTCTTCAGAGCAGGGGCGGACTGGGGGGAAAAAGTGGCCCGGGGATTAATTGACAGACAGGCCCACTTAATGCGCGGCATGTATCGGCCGGCCGGCGACGAAAGTATGTTACTTAACAAAAAACCCTATGCCTTTAATGTTATTTTGGACAATTATTCATAGAGTAATCACATTACCTGAGCCCTTGAGTTGCCTAGAGCAAAAATAGTTACGGCATATATTTAGTGATTTTAATGTTAACAGATCATTGATGCAATAACATTTTGACCCAATTTGCCTGACTTGACACATGGAATAAAACATGGGCGACGTACGAAGCATCCTCAATGTGGGTGAGACAATTTAACAGGGGGTGTGGGCAGGTGGTGGACCTCACCTCCTCTCGGGGGGTCCGGGGGCAAGCTCCCCCGGGAAGATTTTTTTTTAAATGTCGAAGTTAAATGCATCAATCTGGTCCATTTTGAGAGCAAAATTAGGAACTAAATCTATGGCAGTCAGTAGGGGCTTGGACTGTGAGCCGTAGGGTCGCCGGTTCAAGTCCCCGACCAGACCTATTTGGAGTGTGGACTTCTACTTGGAGAGGTCCCAGTTCACCTCATGCCCTGCCGTGGTGCCCTTGAGCAAGAAACCAGACAAGGCTGTACCTTTAGTAATGAATATTACATGTTGTGAGGAAATCTTTCCACCAATAATTCCAATAAGTAATCCAAAATGTATTCACTTCAGGTTTACGAAAGTAACTGTAATCAGATTACTCGTTTTTCAAATGTAACACGAGCTGAATACTGTTACTTGATTTTTGTATTCTGATTACGTAACGCCGTTACATGTATTCCGTTACAACCCAACCCTGGCCACACCCCACTGGGCTGGGCTGGGCCGGAACACTTACAAATGTGGGCCGGTAGGATTTAGGTAAGCAAAAAAAAAAAAGGGAGTGGCCGGAACAAAAAAGATTTTTTTTTTTTGTTGGCCCTCCGGCCCACACACAGCACCGGCCCACCGGGGAAACTCCCGGTATTCCCGATGGCCAGTCCGCCCCTGCTTCAGAGGGTTAATTAAAATCGAGATAACATTATTGTCCGAGTCTTCCAGGCCACACATGAATCTGTACATTAACTTTCTTAAAAGTGCTTGACAAGTAGGTACCCCCAAGTTAACAAACAGCTGGCTGGCACTGTGCCATCTCGGTACCCTCAGCAGCAACCGTAAAGCATCGTGCATGCTTCTAGCCTTGTAGTTACTCCACAGGTGAGCCGTGTACAATGGTGTACAGAAAGCTTTAAAAAGTGATACCTTGACATCTACAGAGAAACTTCCGCATTAATATGTTTGCCTGGGCATACAGTTTGCAGCGTTGTCTATGGATGTCTTTTTCATCTGTGAGATCATCAGAAATATAATGACCAAGGTACGATCATCTCACTGCACACAAGAAGAATGTTGCTACTGAGAATAAAATTAGGAAATACAGCCTTTTTATCCTCTTTACTTCTCACAATCATGATGCTACTCTTCTTGGCGTTATACTTAATATTAAAATCAATGCCATACTGGGAACAAGTCCTCAGAAGCTGTTGTAAGCCAGCACTACATGGGGAGAAGATGATTAAATCATCTGCGTACATAAGGTGGTTGACAACAGTAGCTCCGATGACACAGCCAGTTTTACACAAGTTCAGTTTCCTAGACAGATCATCCATGTACAGATTAAACAACAAAGGAGATAAAATCCCACCTTGCTTGACCCCATTACCAACATAAAAATGTTCAGACACAGTATTGTCCCACTTCACCTGCATAGTCTGATGTGCATACCAAAAGGCTAACATCCTTATTATGTACTTGGGTACCCCTCTCTGGCACATTTTGTCAAATAATTTGTAATGATTCAGTCGATCAAATGTACACAAGCATTCATCAATGGTTTGGAAAGTGGCGCTGTACCTTAATAATATAAAGGCTTGTATTTGCGTGCATTTCCTGTTCGGAAAGTGGCGCTGGACTGAGAGTGAAGAGTGTCCTGAGATTAGCGCCTGCAGGCAGGCTCCATGGAGCTGTCAGCTCCGGACTGCGCAAAAATGCGTACATGAAGCGCTACGTCATGAACGCAAGAAATCTACCCTCGTGGGGGCGCGCTCATGTGATTGGCTTAGAATTTAGGAGACATCTGATTGGCTATAGATAGAAATAATTACAAGTACGAATCGGCTGACCCAGCGCCATATAGATATGACAGTGACTCGCTGCTCGTTCACAGCTGCTCGCTGCTCGTTCACAGCTGCTCGCTGCTCACCTGAGGAACAGGTTACACGCCGTCAGCGCTGAGACGTGATCCACCTTTGCTGAGTTCTGGATGTGAGCCACGTTCAACCTCATCCACCACAGCGGACCCGAGTTCCACTAAAGGCTCGTCGGGAAGGGTTTCAGGAGCCACTCCACACTGGGCGAATCACTTCTGGGATCCTACTTTTGCCCGCCGAGTGGATTTAGCACGAGAGGGAGCAACTCTTGCAGAGATAAAGAGTCGGAAGTGTGGTCCCGGCTCTCCTCTCGCCGCCCTTCTCGCTGCTCCTCACACCGCGTATCGCCGCTCCTCTTGCCGCTCCTCACACCGCGTATCGCTGCTCCTCTCCGCGCCTGTGCTACCGGCGGAGATGTAAAGTGGATTAAATAGCCGGTGTAACGCGGTGGGATTACCTTCTCTACTCTGCTGTGCTGCTATAGCTAAGGCCTGTTCCACCTGCTCTGCTCTGCTGTGCTGTTGTAGCTGAGGTCTGGTTCCACCTGCTCTGCTCTGCTGTTGTGGCTGAGGCCTGGTTCCACCTTGCTCCGGGAACAGCGTGGTTACTGTTGTGCTGGACTGGGAGAATGGCGGGTGTCGTGTTTCTGCTGTGCCTTTTCTTGGCTGTGCTGGACAAGGAGAAGATCGCTAGTCGTCCTGAACAATCTACTGGATTCGGGTATGTTCTGCCGCCCGCAGTGGACATCCCCTGTACAGTTTCGGAGGTGTTGCACAAACAATTGCTGGTTGCACTGTCGCGGACATTCATTTCGGAAAATGTTTGTCTTTCTCACATGCCTGCCACGATGGTCCTTCAGAATTGTTTTTTAAACTCTAATCTCACTTTCGCGAAGTTTGCTGGTGACTCTAGAACAGCTGACAATGTATGTGTGTTGATTAAGAGGAAAAGGTGCTTGGTATTTTTATTGTTGTTACTATCAGGAAATGTACAGCCAAATCCAGGTCCACTGAGCAGTATTAGTCAAATAGCTTCTCCTGCTGATTTTATATCTAGATCTGGGATAGGTTTAATTCATTTAAATGTGCGTAGTCTGTTACCTAAATTAGATTTTGTCCGTATTTGGGCGAGTTCGACTGATGCTGATGTCATTGTCTAATCAGAAACGTGGCTAGATAAATCCATTTTGGCCTCTGACATTTACATAAATGGTTACAGTGTATATCGTACTGACCGGCCTAAAAAAGGTGGTGGCGTTGCCATTTATGTGAAAAATAAGTTTTGTGTAACTAATATGGTTTCCAAATCTGTTAGTAAACAGCTAGAATTTTTAGCCGTGAATATTGAGGTAACAAAGGGTCAACAGCTCATGGTGGTGGGCTGCTACAGGGCTCCTTCGGCTGTCAAGGACTCTTTATCGTCTTTGGCAAAACTGTTATCGCAACTTTCCTACAAGGAAATAGTGCTGCTTGGTGATTTTAATTGGGACTGGTTAACTTCTGTGTAAGAGGATTTTAAAAACCTGTGTACCTCATTGAATTTTACCCAGATTATAGACAGTCCTACTCGCCCAAATATTAAGTCCCCAAATAAATCCTCCTTAATTTTAACAAATGTTCCACATAAATACTCATCTGTGGGAGTATTTGCTAATGATGTGAGTGACCACTGTGTTGTAGCCACAATTAGGGACACTAAGGTCCAAAAGGTTAAACCACGTATCATCACAAAGAGAGACAAACAACACTTTGTGGAGCAGGGTTTTGTGCATGATCTGTTTGATTTTGATTGGGGTAGAATCAATTTGTGTGCTGATGTAGAAACTGCATGGTCTTATTTTTATCTTGGTTTTATGAAAATTATAGATAGACATGCACCTCTGCGTAAATTTAGAGTGAAGGGACGAAACAATCCCTGGTTTTCTGCTGAGCTGTCCAGTCTCCTTCATGAGAGAAATAATGCTTGGGCTAAGGCTAGGAAATCAGGCTCAGAGGTAGAATGGCTACGTTTTAGGCAGCTAAGAAATAGCTTCACATCTCAAATAAAAAGTGCTAAATCTACTATCTCTAATCTAAAGTACTATTTGTCGGTTACCACAGAAAACCTGAATAACCCTAGGAAATTTTGGAAAGCCATACAATCGATTTCCACTGGTGATATCCCAAATGAGCTACCTCCGTGCCTCACCACAGCATCTGGCTCTATATCGGACAGGGCTACTATGCTAAATTGCTTTAATGAGCATTTTGTGTCTTGTGGCTCTCTGTTTGGCTGTGTGGCTCCTGTGAACGCTCCAATCCTTGACTCTGAACAATGTGGTCTGGAAAACCCTTTCAGTTTTACTCCTTTAACTGTTGGTATTGTTCATGAAGCATTATCCAAGTTAGATCCTAGGAAACCGGCTGGCCCGGACAACATAGAACCTTTCTTTTTAAAGATAGCTGCAGATTTTATTGCTCCACCTCTTACTTCTCTTTTTAACCTCTCCCTCAGCACGAACACAATTCCAAAAGTATGGAAGTCTGCTTATGTCTTGCCTTTACTGAAAGGAGGGGAGGCAACTATTTTAAATAACTATAGGCCAATCTCTAAATTGTCAGTTCTGGCTAAGGTTCTTGAACGCTTAGTGAGTGAACAAGTAAAGGAGTTTTTATGTATAAATGACATCCTGTCTAAACATCAGTCAGGATTCAGAAAGAAACACAGCACCATCACTGCCACGATGAAAGTGGTAAATGACATTACTACTATTTTAGATAATAAGCAGAGTTGTGCAGCTCTGTTTATTGACCTTTCCAAAGCGTTTGACACCGTTGATCATCGCATCTTAAAGCAGAGGCTACTTAGTATTGGCCTATCCAGCAATGCAGTGGGGTGGTTTGTGAACTACCTCTCTGAAAGGTCCCAATGTGTTCATTTTGATGGACTGTCTTCTGAATGGTTAAACATTTCTAATGGTGTACCACAAGGTTCTGTTTTAGGAACACTTTTATTGTCCATATATATTAATAGTGTAGGTGATAATGTGGATGAAGCTACTTTACATTTGTATGCGGATGATACTGTGATGTATTGTGCAGGTCCCACCATTAAGGAGGCTGTTGTTAAATTACAGGCTGTTTTTAACACTATTCAGACTCAGCTCTCTGAATTAAAGCTTCTTTTAAATGTGGATAAAACCAAGGTAATGCTCTTTTCAAAAGCTAAAAAGACACCAGAGCCTGTTTTAGATATTGTAACTACGCAAGGAATAAAACTTGAAGTTGTTGCCTGTTACAAATACCTTGGTATCTGGCTTGATGATTGTCTCTCTTTTAAACTTCATGTCAATAACCTGCTTAAAAAGCTGAGGGTTAGGCTAGGTTTCTTTTTCAGAAACAAGTCCTGTTTCTCGCTTGAGGCCAGGAAAAGGCTAGTCACTGTGACCTTTTTACCTGTGCTGGACTATGGGGATTTGTTGTATCTGAATGCACCTGCCAATTACCTGAGCAAATTGGATGCTGCGTATCACAGTGCTCTGAGATTTGTCACAAATTGTAAAGCGCTTACACATCACTGTACACTGTATACCAAGGCAGGTTTACCATCACTCTCTGTACGGAGGCTCAGTCATTGGTACACGTTTATCTATAAAGCTTTGTTGGGTAAACTCCCGTATTATATCTGCTCTCTGATAACACAGAGAGTTGCAAGCAGCTATTGTCTGAGGTCACATGATGTAGTCTTGTTAGATGTGCCAAGAGCAAGGACTGTCTTCGGTAAGACAGCTTTTATGTGCGCTGCTCCACTTGCTTGGAACAATCTTCAGCAAGAATTGAAACTGAGCAATCTCATTCCTCTGCATGTTTTTAAAGCTAGGCTAAATTAAATGCTTGCTGATACAATGGGCACTTGTAAATGTCTATAACTATGTATCCTGTAAATATAATGTATAATGTCCTTTATTGTTTTACGTTTCATGTGGAATCTATATGCTGCAGGTCTCCCTTGAAAAAGAGATCTATGATCTCAATGGGACCAATCTGAATAAATAAAGGTTTGAAATGAAAAAATAGAAGAGTTACGACAACGGAAGTCCAAAAACGGTTATCATCACGTGGTTCATGTAGACGAGGATCGTTCCCCGGAAGTTCATGGCGGGCAATGTGAATGCATTGATAACAGGAGATAAAACTACGATTTTTGGTAATTATTAGTGAATAAAGGTTTTGATTTGCAATATTTATACAACAAATCGATATGTGTATGTATTTACATCAATATGTTTTAAAAAATAAAATAGAATTTGCTAATATTAAGTGATAATATTAGGATTAGTGTGAACAACTAGTTTACATGTTAGGCTAACAGTGCCTTGGTTAAAGAGCCTGTTGCTGTTTATTTATAGCTTTGAATTCTTTCAAACCAATATTATCTTCTTAAACTTGTATGGTAGTCAGGAGCATCACTTTCTAATGTATATTGATATATTTAGAGGGAGGGGATCTAAAGTAATGCTTTAAAATGCAGATTAGATTAATTTCTACCACTTTCTTAAATTCATGGTAGTTTCAGTAATCCCATGGTAACTGAGGACACAAGTTATCTAAATGACTTATGTCATCTTTATGGCTTTCAGAAAGGACAGGAGACCGACAGGTGACTATCAAAGGACTAGCAGCAGCAGCATATGATGATGATGATGATGTTAAATGTGTTGCTTTAGGAACATCCATTGCAAATACATGGAATTCAATAAACATTGAATAGCATATCATGCAGTTTGTCGGTGCCTTTTCCTCCGTGTTGTCCTGGTTTGCTGTGCTGCCTCCTAGTCGCCACCATGGTTTGCTGTGCTGCCTGGGGATGCTCAAATCGCTCAGAGAAAGGAGTACGAATGTACGGCTTCCCCACTGACACAGAGCGGAGGAAACAATGGCTGGCTCAAGTCAGCAGGAGCAATTTCACGACCAACAGCAACAAAATATGTGAGGTAATTATATACAAACACTGCATTTGCACTTTTTCACAAAACGAAAACCACACCATTGGGAAAGCTTAATGTTTTGTTTAATACAATAAAACAGGGAAAGGCTTGAAAAACACTGAGAGTTGAGACTCAGGGTGCAGGGTGAGGGTCTCAGTGCAGGTATTCAGGCTCCATTGAATCCCCCTCTGGTTCTTGTGCTGAAAGAGGGAGTAACAGACAGGAGAAAGGGTTATACACACACAGCACACCTATTGGAAGGGAAATGCCTTGGGGAGATAAGGTGTTTACTTATATAAAACAGTAGTATTACACTTACCGTGTGTTTTCACTCTCACTTAAAGAGCCTGTGACACGGTTTTCCCCCATCATCCAAACCCATCAATTTGAGTACATATTGTCCCCTTGAAAACCGTTACTGAACTGATTTTGGATATTTGTACTTTGATAACCATTAATCTGCCTTCAATGTTGACAATTTTCTGGATCTTCTCGCGGATTCTTCAAGTCCCGCCAAATGATGGGTGACGTCATTGCGGGCACAGCGCTCCAGCTGCACCGTCCAGGATCCCAGCATCTGCATGCAAACCTTTATATATATACAGTCAGATGTAAACGCACGACGGCGCACACAGCAGCAAGCTCAGACAGCGATGACAGGTTAATGTTGAACGTGTCTGAGAGCTCATATGAGGCTGAAGGATCGGTTTATGTTGTATCTGTTAGAAGTTTAGGAATGAGGTGCGTCAATATGGGCGATCATATGGTCATGTAGCCAGTGGTGGAATGGGACTACAAATCATCCCGGGACTCTCGACCGGCCCACTTCGGTACCGCTAGTAAATTGTCAACGGGGGGAGTGGGGATGTCAGGGGCGGCAGGTGCTGTATATAGTAAATGTAAATATGTAAATATTTGTGTCACTGCATCCTGGTAAAATACAAATATAATGTATAATGTCTGTGTCTTTGACCTTAGCGCTGCTAGCCACCTGTGCCCTGTACTACGAAGCCAGTTCAACGGACCCTGGATATGTTTGAGTAACAAACAAACTAACAACAACAAACTAACAAACGAGATCTCGCTAAGCGGTCCTACGACGCTGGTTATCAACTCGGTAAATCAAGCCAGGGTTTCTCTCTCCAGCTGAGAGCGCGTTCACGTCTAAGACACGAGTGGATCTGACTTTAATTACATTTGTCTCGAGTGTTTCGTCAACATAATGTGTTGCTTAAAATAATACTTCTGCATACAGTCTGTGACACTGAGTGTTGCACGGCCAGATACGGCTGGAGAAGCTGACTCAGATCAGGAAATATATGATATATTATGATATTATATGATCGATGATCTGATTGATGATGTAATATGAATGATAAGTGCGACACGTCGGCGTCTTCTCTGCATACGGCAGTTTAAACTGTATTTCCTTTATCCTGTAATATGATTTGAGAGATTTAAACTCCGCACACTGAGTTGATCTCTTTTCTATAGACGCCGGAGGCGGGCAGCGTCAGGTAAAATAAGTTATTTAGCCTTCTCAAACCTGAGCCTCACGCGCCGCCTATGGGGGATGTGCTGGTGACTTATCCGACCGGCCCACTTCGGTACCGGCCCATCGGGATTCGTCCCGATGGCCAGTCCGCCACTGCACCCAGCCCACGTAAACTGTCAACGGGGGTAGCCTCGCTGCGGGGAAACGGTGGACCTAGTGTCCCGATCGGAGTGGGAATAATAATAATAATCTGTGCATTTTATCCATTAATTTCCCCAACATTGTGGTAAAAAAAAACACACGTTTAATCCATGTTGTTGGTGTACTACAACTACAAAAAGCATCGGTTTGTTTTCTCATCAGGAAATGCAGACCGGCTCAAACAAACGATCATTTAATGTATCATATGTTCGCCGAATTTACATGAAAGCACTAATAAATGTAGTTTCATCCACTTGAGTTTACAACCACAAAAATAATCGATTTGTTTTTATATCACATCCGACGGGAGGAAATTCAGCAGCTCTCACTCCCGATTTTTAATCCTAATGTAATCATCATCTCCACGATCATTTATGTTTATGTCGCCGAATTGACATGAAAGCACTGACAAATATGAATATACTGTAGTCAACTTCATTAAAACGTTATTAACGTGCCTAATCTCAGTAATTCACCATTTCTACGCATGACAACACACTTTGTCCGTGTTTGGCTCTCGAAGCGTTCCCGCATTGACGTCACTTCCGGCTTCCCCCAAAACTTCAAAATGAGTCTAAGGAATTTCCCCGCGATGTTCGAAATTATTGATATTTAACGGAACGGTATCGCTTTTTCTTTTTTAAACTGACGGTTCGAGATTACTAGTAGACCAATATTTCATTGCACAACAGTTGTTGGGATGGTGTCACAGGCTCTTTAAGTCCCTCTCCGCTCTTTAAGTCCCATCAATCCAGAATCAGCTGAGCTGCAACATTATACAGACAGGTAATAATCAACAGAATCACAAGGACACAATATGGCTCTGCTAAAAACACTCACTCTTACACGCACCAAAGTTATATTTATCTAATATTTAACTCCCTCCACCCCCGCATACAATCCCGTTTAGAAGCCCCTCTTCTCTAATTCAACATGTTGGACGAAATGACATTAAGAGAACGGAATTTACAATTAAAAGGCTGTTCAATGTGTGTTGCTAACTTGCTTCGGTATGCTAGTTTAATCTGTTATCTGTAAACGTTCCCTAAATCTACTAATTTAGGGATAATCCACTGACATCCTTTAATACACATGTTCATTTGAATCAGATGTACTGATAATATCCGCAATATAAATCTTTAAACTTCTTCTTACCTTTAAAAGTCCGTCACGAACGGTGTATTATGCTGCAACTCCACAGCTCTGCCAGCCTTGGCGCTAACTTCCGGGGAACGATTGAGAGGCTCCACGATCCGCCATTGCTGTAAAAAAGTGGTCCATTGGAGTGAACGGAGATGTCGTAACTCTTCTATTAAATGGCTCTGGGCTGACCGTCAGGGGAGTCTCAAAAAACCCACACACGAATGCACAGCGATCCGTGCACAGAAAGCTATCTGTGTTTGCAGGTGCAGGGGTTTTAAACGGAAAACAAATATGTGAGGATCAAAAATACACATGTAAAACTTTTTGTATATGAAACGGAATACATTTGTGTGTGCATTGAAAAACACAAGTGTGGATCCGGAAATACAAGTGTGAATCCTTTTGCGGATCATGAAATACAAGTGTGAATCCTTCTGTGCGCATGTGTGTATTATGAGACTGTTCTGAGCCCATACAGGAGCTCCGCACCCCCTGCCTGCCGCTAGGGGGTGCTGCTGCTTTCCATGCGACAATATTACCATTAGGAAATGTATTTATCTAGTCTATTTCCAATATAAACGATCGAGATACGCGAATTTACTTTTTGAAATATGTGCCTAATGACCATGGGCGCTTCCATTGCTCCGGGACTTTCCCAGTGACGTCACTGATTGGGTACGGCTTCCTGGGCCAAAGCTCAATAACAAACAACATGGCGTGCAATGCACCAGTAGTTTACATTACAAGAAAACGGTCGTCGTCAGGAGTTTATTGTATTGCCCCAGGCTGCACAAATGGATTTTATACAAAGAAGGAAGAAGTACATTTCCATAGGCTGCCACTAAAGGATGAGAAGCTGCTCAAAGTCCAGTCTGGATGCCTGGTTCAATACAAAACATTGGATTTGAAGCCAGGATCTGTTCCCACAATATTCGATTTCTCAACGTATGCAGTCGGGAACACCGACCGTCCCAGCACGTCGGCCGCGCAAGACAATGACAGTGTCAACAAACGTGAAGTTCGAGCCACCAAACGAGTTGCTTCAGCTGCCGAGAGAGAGGTAAATATTGCAGCACTACCAGATTACTAGCTCACACATGTATTTACTGACACAGTGTGACCTTATTAATTAACGCAATCGCGTCCAAACTAAATGGTAGCTATTATGACGTACAATAGAGAATTGGGGGTGTTCTATAGCTCAACTAATTAAAGAGCCTGTGACACGGTTTTCCCCCATCATCCAAACCCATCAATTTGAGTACATATTGTCCCCTTGAAAACCGTTACTGAACTGATTTTGGATATTTGTACTTTGATAACCATTAATCTGCCTTCAATGTTGACAATTTTCTGGATCTTCTCGCGGATTCTTCAAGTCCCGCCAAATGATGGGTGACGTCATTGCGGGCACAGCGCTCCAGCTGCACCGTCCAGGATCCCAGCATCTGCATGTAAACCTTTATATATATACAGTCAGATGTAAACGCACGATGGTGCACACAGCAGCAAGCTCAGACAGCGATGACAGGTTAATGTTGAACGTGTCTGAGAGCTCATATGAGGCTGAAGGATCGGTTTATGTTGTATCTTCTAAGTTTAGGAATGAGGTGCGTCAATATGGGCGATCATATGGTCATGTAGCCAGTGGTGGACTGGGACTAAAAATCATCCCGGGACTCTCGACCGGCCCACTTCGGTACCGCTAGTAAGCTGTCAACGGGGGGAGTGGGGGATGTAAAATACAAATATAATGTCTGTGTCTTTGACATTAGCGCTGCTAGCCACCTGTGCCCTGTACTACGAAGCCAGTTCAACAGACCCTGGATATGTTTGAGTAACAAACTAACAACAACAAACTAACAAACGAGATCTCGCTAAGCGGTCCTACGACGCTGGTTATCAACTCGGTAAATCAAGCCAGGGTTTCTCTCTCCAGCTGAGAGCGCGTTCACGTCTAAGACACGAGTGGATCTGACTTTAATTACATTTGACTCGAGTGTTTCGTCAACATAATGTGTTAAATAATACTTCTGCATCCAGTCTGTGACACTGTGAGTGTTGCACGGCCAGATGAGGCTGGAGAAGCTGACTCAGATCAGGAAATATATGATATATTATGAGATTATATGATCGATGATCTGATTGATGATGTAATATGAATGATAAGTGCGACACGTCGGCGTCTTCTCTGCATACGGCAGTTTACACTGTATTTTCTTTATCCTGTAATATGACTTGAGAGATTTAAATTCCGCACACTGAGTGGATCTCTTTTCTATAGACGCCGGAGGCGGACAGCGTCAGGTAAAATAAGTTATTTAGCCTTCTCAAACCTGAGCCTCACGCGCCGCCTATGGGGGATGTGCTAGTTACTTATCCGACCGGCCCACTTCGGTACCGGCCCATCGAGATTCGTCCCGATGGCCAGTCCGCCACTGCACCCACAGTCCGCCACTGCACCCAGCCCACGTAAACTGTCAACGGGGGGAGCCTCGCTGCGGGGAAACGGTGGACCTAGTGTCCCGATCGGAGTGGGAATAATAATAATAATCCGTGCATTTTATCTATTAATTTCCCCAACATTGTGGTAAAAAACCACACGTTTAATCCACGTTGTTGGTGTACTACAACTACAAAAAGCATCGGTTTGTTTTCTCATCAGTAAATGCAGACCGGCTCAAACAAACGATTTTTAATCATCATCCTCACTCATCATTTAATGTATCATATGTTCGCCGAATTGACATGAAAGCACTAATAAATGTAGTTTCATCCACTTGAGTTTATAACCACAAAAATAATCGATTTGTTTTTATATCACATCCGACGGGAGGAAATTCAGCAGCTCTCACTCCCGATTTTTAATCCTAATGTAATCATCATCTTCACCACGATCATTTATGTTTATGTCGCCGAATTGACATGAAAGCACTGACAAATATGAATATACTGTAGTCAACTTCATTAAACGTTCTTAACGTGCCTAAACTCAGTAATTCACCATTTCTACGCATGACACAACACACTTTGTCCGTGTTTGGCTCTCGAAGCGTTCCCGCATTGACGTCACTTCCGGCTTCCCCCAAAACTTCAAAATGAGTGAAGGAATTTCCCCGCGATGTTCGAAATTATTGATATTTAACGAAACGGTATCGCTTTTTCTTTTTTAAACTGACGGTTCGAGATTACTAGTAGCCCAATATTTCATTGCACAACAGTTGTTGGGATGGTGTCACAGGCTCTTTAAACTGGCATACACACGCTCATCTGTCGAAAACAGCCCTAAAAAGGCTAGTATTGCTATTGATGGATGGTATTGCAGGACCCAGAGCGCACGGAGCACAGAGCGGACAGCCGATAACGGAATTGCAGTTGTATTGCTTATAGATTATCAGAACATTTCAAAGGGGACACAGCCCCATTGGATATTAACCTATGGATTAACTACATCATCGTTTTTATCGTTGTAATGCCATTGAAGACCAGACAATGAGGAAGGTAAGCCGTTAGCCTGGCGTATGTTAGTACCTAGCGCCACTTGTTTTGATGTACGTTTTTGTGGATAACCTCGCGAGTTTGTATCTTTCAGTGTTGAGGTGGGCACCATTAGATTCGGTGTCTCCTTGCGATCATAAACGATGTGTTCGATGTGCGGCTCGGATAAGTACTAAGGGAGCTAGGAGTGATTTTCGGTGCAGTAATAGGTTAGCATTTTCGCTCGGGGCTAATTCAGAGGCTCACTGTTAGCATTGTGTTTTTTAAATTTTTTTATTCCGGATCGTATGCCACTCTATTCGACCGAATCGGTTCATAAGCATAGGCCATGGGATGCCTGGTAACTGTAGATGCTTCCACATCAATGTCATCTCCCGACGAATAGTCAAATTCATCGTTCAAAACGTCGATCTCATTGCAAAATTCCTCCATCGCTGCCATATCTGCTACGTTGTGTTGACTTTCGGTGGAGCGAAAACACAGCCAGTGACGTCACCATTTGGGACTCCCCTAATGGCGGCGGCCTGGTCCCGGAATTCCCCACCCGGCCGGCGGATAATTAATTTTCTTTTGGCGAGTAATATCATATACAATAAATATTACGATCAATATCCATTGTAAAATGAATAAACTACCGGAATATTATAACTGTAATTGGTGTTTCCTTTCCCCTTTAAGGTAAGCAAAATAAAGTCTGCCAACTCGCGGAGTAAATTGCACAGACAGCAGTTAGTAAGATTGATTTCAGTAGCCACGGTTTTGAAAACTTTTGTCACGTAGTGATCGTCTTCTCAATAGAACATCTTTGATAACGGCGTGGTGTTGTTGCAGGAAGTCCCGACGGAGAATACTTTTGCTGTAGTACAGGGCAGAGCCATATAATAGTAATAATATGGCTCTGGTACAGGGGTGCACATAACTGGTACGCAGCCGGTTATGTTATGTGCGTAATCTGAAATGCGTACCGTCACTTGTGTCACAAAGCGCATTTGCGTACCGACGTACTTGTGAAGCTTTTCCAGAAGGCGGTTAGATCACCGGACGACAGAGTCGGTCTCCGTGTGCACAGACAGGGCTGCTGTTAACGTCGGTCTGTACAACGGAACTGTGCCAAAACTACGCCAACCGGCTGCGGAGGGAGACTCTCCCCATCACTGGAGAACTGCGCTAAAACAGCTGATCAGAACGTTCACACTCTGTGGTCACGAAGTACTCCACTAGTCCCCCCCCCCTCTGTCGACTTTCCTGAAGTACTCCCCCGTTGATAGAAATCAACACGTAATGAATTAAGACCCCACGGTTTGATGATTGATAGGTGTGTGGGTTGTCTTTCATTTTGACATGCAGAAAAATGTTATAATAAACATAGATACTGTATGTTAAATGGATATATCCGCCTTCTTTCATTTATATTTCCATTCCCACAACAATATACATACATAAATGGCATATTTTGGACATAGTTCGAATGGTGATTAATCATGATTAATTAATTTTTAAGCTGTGATTAATCTGATTAAACATTTTAATCGTTTGACAGCCCTAATCATAATATATCATATATTTCCTTATCTGAGTCAGCTTCTCCAGCCGTATCTGGCCGTGCACAACTTACAGTGTCACATACGTATGCAGAAGTATTATTTTAAGCAACACATTATGTTTACGAAACACTCGAGTCAAATGTAATTAAAGTCAGATCCACTCGTGTCTTAGATGGGGCAGTGATATCATAAAACTATACGCTTTCAAACACTCGGTAGGCATAGGCGGCGCGTGAGGCTCAGGTTTGGGAAGGCTAAATAACTTTTTTTACCTGACACTGCCCGCCTCCGGCGTCTATAGAAAAGAGATCAACTCAGTGTGCAGAGTTTAAATCTCTCAAGTCATATTACAGGAAATACAGTTTAAACTGCCGTATACAGAGAAGACGCCGACGTGTCGCACTTATCATTCATATTACATCATCAATCAGATCATCGATCATATAATATCATAATATATCATATATTTCCTTAGGCTATCTGCGTCAGCTTCTCCAGCCGTATCTGGCCGTGCAAAACTTACAGTGTCACATACTGTATGCAGAAGTATTATTTTAAGCAACACATTATGTTGACGAAACACTCGAGTCAAATGTAATTAAAGTCAGATCCACTCGTGTCTTAGATGGGGCAGTGATATCATAAAACTATACGCTTTCAAACACTCGGTAGCTTTTATAAACAACAAAAAAGACGTATTGTTCAGTCGTTGAACCAGTGACCCTGCGGGCATGAGTCAACTGTTTTCCAGCTGAGCCACAGCACACACACTAAAGCTCCCTGAAAACACTGCAAGATATGTATTCCTGTATTTATTCATGTTTTATTGATGTTTTTTTTCCTACATTTATTTATGCTTGTAGGCTATCTATTTATACTTATGACATGTTCCGACCTCTATATAAGTGAGGGTCTGAGCTCTCTTGATTCCATCGTGTCACCGGGCCCGGGTACAGGAGGGGTAATATGGTTCTTGTTATACATCCATGGGTATTATGAGCGTTGTGGTTCAACCGATCTGAATCGCTTCCTGAAGCAGTCAGTGGCGTTTCTATATGTACAAAAGTGGTGGGGCACAAAAAACTCAGATGTCTATATATAAGCTTCTGCAGAGAGGTTCATGGCTGGTGAGGCACTGGCACTGACTCTTCAGGTTTACAAATATATTAAATCAAAATATAATATTATTTTCAAAAGCTTTTTTTGTCTGATGCTTGAACAAAACGTACATTTATCTAACAGCTACGTTTCCCACAGATCTTATTTTGAGCTATTTTCTAAAATCCTATGGAGAAATCTCGTTGCTTTTTTGTGGAGGGAAGCCATGCGCAGCTTACTTCCTGGTTTTAGGACGCCTCACTGCAGCTCTCTCTCCTCCTCTTCACACACCACACTTTTCGCGGCACACGTACTTACAGCCAATCAGCTCTGGATTATGTGAGATGACGTATGGTGGGGATGGCAGCACTTTGCCCCTATGGTCATTATTTTTTGCCACACACATTAAATAGGAAAATACTCTGAGCATGCGCAGTGTAGTTTTTGCAGTCACCGTTCACTTAGACCAGGGGTCTGCAACCTTTTTGACCAAAAGAGCCATTTCGCTCCTTTTTTCCAAAAAATGTTTTGTCTGGAGCCGCAAAACATATTTCATAGTTTTGTATTGTTATATCAGACAAAAACTACAGTTTTTTTGCATTTATTAGGCTATTTATTACATGATATAAAACTGTTAACCTCTAATAAGAAACAAAGAACTTTTATAAGGAGAATTAAAAATAATACACAGGCCTACTTTAAAATAAATTAAACACAGCACTTGGGGAGTCCTCTGCACATTTGAAGGGGAAACAAATATTATTAAATGGGCCCACTTTGAAATAAATAAAACATATATCTGCACCCTAAAAAGAGTTAAAGGTAAGAATGGAGAAACCAGCTCGAGTGCGCTAGAATTTGAAAGTACACAACCGGAAAAAATGTGCCTCTTCCTTCAGACTTTCTTACAGAGTCCCTCCTCCAACACACACGAACGCGCACATGACCAATGAGGGCACGATATAAGTTTGTGCCCAGATGGAAGGCTGACAGGCAGGTAGGCCATCCAGTTACTTTAGCCGGGCCGGCTCAGATGATTGGTCGTGCTTTTTACAGCACTACGGCTTCCAGAGATTAATTTTTGTATGTATTTATTGTCAAAGCATTTAATATACATTGCTATCGGGACGTTAAGAGCATTCCATGGAATATAACAAAAAGTGTTTTCTGAAATAAATTACATACCCCATTGAATTATGACTGACGATCGTCAGCTGTCTACCTCTCCCTGTAAAGGCTGCACCACCGTTGACAACTTCTCTCTACATATCAAACCGATACCGGTAAACCAGCATCGTTTGCTGTGAAAGCATACAACTCTGTCCACGCAGAATTAAATCCTGTGTTCCTCCGGTACTTTTCTTTGATTTATCCATAGTTCGCTCATCGAGCCGGGGGTCAGGTTATTCGCCTCCAAGAAAAGGCGCTCGCGCGGGACCGGAGCAGGATGTGACGCATATTTTAGTTGACCTAATTAAAACCGTTTTGTTTTTTATTTATGTGTCACAGTATCACCTCAAAATACAACATACGAAACATTTTCAACCATCCAACAAAATATAAATAGTCCTGCAAATACTTTTATTTTATTTCCTTCTTATTTTTGTCTAAGCTCAAGGGAGCCAGAGCAGAGGGCTTAAAGAGCCTGTGACACGGTTTTCCCCCATCATCCAAACCCATCAATTTGAGTACATATTGTCCCCTTGAAAACCGTTACTGAACTGATTTTGGATATTTGTACTTTGATAACCATTAATCTGCCTTCAATGTTAACAATTTTCTGGATCTTCTCGCGGATTCTTCAAGTCCCGCCAAATGATGGGTGACGTCATTGCGGGCACAGCGCTCCAGCTGCACCGTCCAGGATCCCAGCATCTGCATGTAAACCTTTATATATATACAGTCAGATGTAAACGCACGACGGTGCACACAGCAGCAAGCTCAGACAGCGATGACAGGTTAATGTTGAACGTGTCTGAGAGCTCATATGAGGCTGAAGGATCGGTTTATGTTGTATCTGTTAGAAGTTTAGGAATGAGGTGCGTCAATATGGGCGATCATATGGTCATGTAGCCAGTGGGACTGGGACTAAAAATCATCCCGGGACTCTCGACCGGCCCACTTCGGTACCGCTAGTAAATTGTCAACGGGGGGAGTGGGGGATGTCAGGGTGCTGTAGATAGTAAATGTAAATATGTAAATATTTGTGTCACTGCATCCTGGTAAAATACAAATATAATGTATAATGTCTGTGTCTTTGACATTAGCGCTGCTCGCCACCTGTGCCCTGTACTACGAAGCCAGTTCAACAGACCCTGGATATGTTTGAGTAACAAACAAACTAACAACAACAAACTAACAAACGAGATCTCGCTAAGCGGTCCTACGACGCTGGTTATCAACTCGGTAAATCAAGCCAGGGTTTCTCTCTCCAGCTGAGAGCGCGTTCACGTCTAAGACACGCGTGGATCTGACTTTAATTACATTTGTCTCGAGTGTTTCGTCAACATAATGTGTTAAATAATACTTCTGCATCTAGTCTGTGACACTGTGAGTGTTGCACGGCCAGATGAGGCTGGAGAAGCTGACTCAGATAAGGAAATATATGATATATTATGATATATTATATGATCGATGATCTGATTGATGATGTAATATGAATGATAAGTGCGACACGTCGGCGTCTTCTCTGCATACGGCAGTTTAAACTGTATTTTCTTTATCCTGTAATATGACTTGAGAGATTTAAACTCCGCACACTGAGTTGATCTCTTTTCTATAGACGCCGGAGGCGGGCAGCGTCAGGTAAAAGAAGTTATTTAGCCTTCTCAAACCTGAAGCCTCACGCGCCGCCTATGGGGGATGTGCTGGTGACTTATCCGACCGGCCCACTTCGGTACCGGCCCATCGGGATTCGTCCCGATGGCCAGTCCGCCACTGCACCCAGCCCACGTAAATTGTCAACGGGGGGAGCCTCGCTGCGGGGAAACGGTGGACCTAGTGTCCCGATCGGAGTGGGAATAATAATAATAATCCGTGCATTTTATCCATTAATGTCCCCAACATTGTGGTAAAAAAAACACACGTTTAATCCATGTTGTTGGTGTACTACAACTACAAAAAGCATCGGTTTGTTTTCTCATCAGGAAATGCAGACCGGCTCAAACAAATGATTTTTAATCATCATCCTCACTCATCATTTAATGTATCACATGTTCGCCGAATTGACATGAAAGCACTAATAAATGTAGTTTCATCCACTTGAGTTTACAACCACAAAAATAATCGATTTGTTTTTATATAGAAAGCACTGACGAATATGAATATACTGTAGTCAACTTCATTAAAACGTTATTAACGTGCCTAATCTCAGTAATTCACCATTTATACGCATGACAACACACTTTGTCCGTGTTTGGCTCTCGAAGCGTTCCCGCATTGACGTCACTTCCGGCTTCCCCCAAAACTTCAAAATGAGTCAAGGAATTTCCCCGCGATGTTCGAAATTATTGATATTTAACGGAACGGTAACGCTTTTTCTTTTTTAAACTGACGGTTCGAGATTACTAGTAGCCCAATATTTCATTGCACAACAGTTGTTGGGATGGTGTCACAGCCTCTTTAAAGGGCCGCATGCGGCCCGTGGGCCGCGGGTTGCCAACCCCTGACTTAGACAGTCAGAGGGAGGGGCAGGATCAGGTTTTGTCCCACATGGCTCTAAACAGCTCAATAGGCACACACTGTAGACACTAATTAGAAGAACACATACTAAAACAGCAATGTACAGACGAATCAGATGATTAAACATAATCTTAAAATATATTTTATATATTTTTTAATTTATTTTTTGCATTTTGTTGTAATCATTATTTTAATACTTTCTGCTGACACTAGGTGGGGCTGTGCCCCACCAAGCAGTCACGTGGTATCGACAGGCAGCGAGGCTTCGTTTGTCATCGATGACGTCACTGGCCCACAACGATACAAGCCTCGATACATGCTTCACAAAAAGCTTCGGGGATTACACGACACACGCTCCGAAGCCTCGGCGCAATACGTAACATCACTACACGACAGGTATTCAGAAAAAAACATCCGCTGCTGGAAGGAGTAGGCCTACTTTCTCTTTGACCAATATCACAGTGTAGAAACACATTCAGAATCTAACTTAAAAAACATTAACATTACTCATTATGCAGAATGGCTCTTTCCAGAAGTATAGTTAGCTATATTATTATTCAAGTATAATGTTGATGTTTAAATGTGTAAACTTCTCTAATGTTGCAGCTGTTGAAGGTGTCATTACAAAAGTTTGGGTCCTTCATTTACCACTTGAGAGCTAATTCATAAAACTACATCATCATTTATGACATTTATTAGTGAATTAACATACTTAAAGTACCTATTGCACAGACATAATTCGATCTGTTGTATGAAGTGGAATCTGTGTTCAAATAATGTAGAAAAACGGTGAACTGCTCAAAGCACTATTACTGTGTCTATCACCACTCCATACAAATAACCCTAAATTCTGTATGGTAAGATCTTCCATAATTTAACACATTTAAAAATAATTGAAATGTGGGTAGTTCATTTGTATCTATTTTGTACCCATTTTTGTTTTGTATCAATGTGATTTGGCGTTTTTATTCTTCGGTTTTGTTTCACTGCTATACAACTAATTGATCTTTGGGGACAACCATAGTGAATGATACATTCTGTACAAAAATCTCATCAACTGTTGAGTATTTCTGCACAATTGTTGAAGACTTTTACCTTAAACCAGATGTCCGATTACCAACATCATATTGCAGGATATGGGAGACAGACATCTTGGTTAAAAATAACATTTGGGTGAACCAACTCTTAACAAACAAAGTTTTATGAGGTGAATGCCACAGTTAAAGTGAATGCACTTGGCCTCTGCTGAATTATCTCTTACATAATCGTTTCATAGTTCAACTACTTGCTGCCATCAGTTTCCTCGGACGCAGAACTTTATTCAGGGAAAAGTATTACATGCTGAGCAGACCACTGATAGCCAATAATTAATAGACAGCAACCGATAAAGCTGTGGCACTTCTCTTTTTTACCGCTGTAAGACAAAAATACACAAACAATGCAGCAGGCCCGGTTAGAGTTCAGTGCAGCTCAGGTTCACTGAGGCAAATGTTAAGGCTTATCTTTAATTCAGTCAGTGTAATGTAGAAGATATTCCAAAGAGGCGTGTTCCTCGTCTCCGTACTAAAACACACCACAAAGACACACTGTTAAACAATAACCATTTATTCACACACTGTAATGGGACTCAAAACAAGCGTGACAGAGTGAAGGAGGGTGGAGAAATCTTTAAATTATACATGAGAGAAAACTTACAGATGATTTTAGTTTGCACTTGGTACAAAGTACATGTGTCAGTCTGGCTGGAGCAGATAGCGAGGCCTTATTATTTAAACTTCAATCACACGCAGCTCCTTCAAGAATGATTTCAGTCTTCTTTCATTCATTCTCTGCAGCTTATATTTTATCATCATTCTTACTAAATGATTTATTTTCCCCCTCATCCATAATTGCAGTGCTGTTTCAATATTTGCTTTGAATTACACAAACGTGGCCAAAACTACACACAACACCTCACAAGTAAAAAGGGTTTCCCTGTACAAAATCCATCTTAAAAAGCAAACACACATACAATGGCACGCTTTGCTTAGCAGTGAACAACGGAGATGGATGAACAGGCTTCCCAGCTGAGCCATTTATTCACGCATGCTTCTACGCACACGTGTCACACTCAAACTCTTAATTGTAAAAAATGAAACTTCAACAAAAGATGAAATGTGTGGGGTTCGGCTCAGTGCAAGCATTATGGCTCGGGAGGCTGTGGTATAAGGAGCGCTGACAACAGGCAGTAGACGGTAAAAAACATGGTTTTCATATATTCCGACCCCAACCCCGAACATCAAATAACGCTCTTAGAAACCACACAACACTCTCACTGAGAATGCCTTCACTTCTAAAAAAACTCCGCCCACGCTCGCTCTCTGTCCTTTTTCAAGTTCGAAAAATGTGATTATTGATTGTTACTTTTTTCTTTCCCTCTGTGGTAGTGTTTTACAGCTCCGTGTGTGTGTACATGTACCAGTCTGTCAACAACAGCTGCTCCCTTCTGTGGCGTCTCTGAATGTCGCTCCACAGCCTGTAGTCCTTCTCCCCCTGTGGGAGACCCTGAAAGGGAGTGCATGCGTGTGTCTTTGTGCACTTATGTGTAAATACAGAAAAACAGTGAAGAAGGTTGTGCAGAAATTCCATGTTCCCGAGTTCGAATGCTCTCCTCAACATTTACACAAACATGTAGCTCTCGTCGGAGAGTCTCTGGAATAGGCCAGTGTGAATGTGTGTGTGTGGAAACGAGAACTGTGTGTGTGGGCACAGTGACACAGAGGCGTAACAGAGCAGGAGAGCAACACACACACTCGTCAACACAGTGAGGATCTTTGTGAACGAGGGGGGAAGGCGAGTGAGAGGTGTACGTTTAGTTCTTTGGTGCTGCTTCGTCACCAGTCCGTCCCACGTCTCCTCACCTTGTCCCCCCCCCCTCCCCCGGCGCCGCCTGCTCTGTCTCCTTTAGTCCAAACACACACCGGGCTCCCTCCATTATTGTGTAATTGTGTGTGTCATTTTGTGCAGGTTTAGTCTCTAGAGTCAAACGAAGGAGGAGAATCCGGTCACGGGGGTGCGTGAGCCGGGGGGCGGGTTGGTGTTGGGGTTCACGTGCGTGAGCGCCGGTTGCCCCGTGGGCGTGTACGCGCCGCCGGTGCTGTGCTGCGTCACCACGGTCTGGTAGTACGGTTCCGTGTCTGCGGTGGCGCACTCCTCGTATCCGAAGGGAGAGCCGATGGGCTTCAGGGTTTTGGGCTGCCGCTTCCAGGAGTTGTAGTAGGTGGGGTCGCTCATGTAGTGGTTGACGAAGGAGTGCTTGGGCTGCTCGTCTTCATAGTCGCTGTCAGTTAACTACGTACAAACACACAGCAGATTTTAGTTTATCATAGAGAAAGACAGGAAGGAAAGTGCAGATTAAGGTCTAAGCTAAGGTGTCTGCACATCGGTGGTTGACAGTAGAGGGATATATTGTATCTTGATGCTATATTGTATTCCCACCCAGAAGTTATCATCGCAGTGAACATCACTTTTATGATTTTCGAAGCGTATAAACGTCATGAAACGAAAACTTTCTGTGCTTTTGTGATGAAGTTTGATTTAGCTAAAAACCTCTGTAGTGTCCTTTAGCCTTGGTTAGCAATCACCTTTTGTAAGAAATATAAGGGTTTCAAAATGTCCACAGTTCAGTATTAACTGACATATTTCAGGCGTCTTGCCAAAGAAAATATATTTAAAAAAATACTTTTAGACGAGGGAACTGGAAGAGCTAAAATGCTGTCTTATTCCTTATATTTGTTTTCCTTTTGTTTTTATTTGACAGCATTAGACAGGAAACATGGGGAGAGGTGTGAGTTAAACCAAGACACTGAGATGACATGGTACTCTGCTCAGATGTCTCTTCTTGAATCGGTGGAGGCAGAAGGTTGGACACAGCTCAGTAATTTAGTCATTTAGTGTACTTTCTTTTCACTGTTCACCTCCACCTTTACTTTTCGTCCTCCACGGCAGACAGTACAAAGAACTCAATATCGACTTTCACAAAACATTTTGTAGGACGGCCAGTAACACAGGTTCCTCCCCTTTAAATGTAAGACCGGGATACAGAGAGAGAGTGTTACCTCTGACTCTGAGACCTCGGTGGGTTTCTCAGTGAGCGTGGTGCTCTCAGTCAGCGCCGCTCCGTTATAGTTGTTACAGATGTCCTCGTCAGAGTAGTGAAGACCACCTGGACTGGGCCTGGGAGGAGACCTGGAGACACACACACTATAAATGCAACATCTACAAAAAATCCAATAACTGAAACAACTCCAGGAAGATAAGTGTAGGTGTGTGTGTGTGTGTGTGTGTGTGTGTGTGTGTGTGTGTGTGTGTGTGTGTGTGTGTGTGTGTGTGTGTGTGTGTCTGAGAGCCCACCTGGTCCCATTCTTCTTCAGGAAGGAGTTCTTGTTGTTGATCGTCCTGCTGTTGAGCTCCAGAGCAGTGAAACCTCCGTTGTCCAGGGTTACCGACTCCTCCGCTGTGGACATGTGCTTCCCTGGAGGAAGATAGAAGGTAAAAGAAACCAGATGGACGAGTGTCAGATAAAAACTTAAATTAAAAGCAGTTCAGTCACTTGTATGTGGCTGAGAATGTTTTAAAAATGAAATTGAATCACTGTTCTCTGAGTTTATGTGCACCTCTTGTTTTATTCATGGTGCGTTCAGTTACCTCTCAGGAATGACAATAAGGAGCATATTAAACCAGGATGCATCATTTGGCGCTTTCAACACGGCAGTAATTTATCCACTAATAACCACAACAAATGGAACAATAATGGAAACAATATCATATTTTAAATTGGGAGAAAGATGATTGAATGATTCAAGGGAATCTGAACCAAAATAACATCTGTTGTTTCCCACGGTCTCATTGATTTTTCTTTAGTTTTAGTTTTGTGTGTGCTCGTCCTGCCTCAGGGCTAACTTTAGATTACAGATGTGCACACACACAGATGTGTAAAAGCAATGCTGTGCCCACAATGGGGAACATCACAGGAACCCTGAGAGGAGCAGAAACTCTCATGAAAACAGGAAGAAAAGCATCAACACAAAGAGCCGACTCTTTAAAGAAGTTACTGACATCAGACGGAACAACTTTTTTGTTATAATGAGTTTGTCCTTCAATGCATGTCAGTGAGCCTCCTTGAGTAACACTCTGAGTTCTCCGCTCCAGGCTGCTCGCTCCCTGCCTCACCCTGTGGAGGTGGGGCACACCAAAATATAATAAAGCCGTCCAGATTTGAGAATAAGAAACTGGAAAACATTTTTTTTTTTTCTGTGAGGAAACGCGGCTTACAATGTGAGAAGCTCCTGATGTTATATAATGTTGGTGTGTGTAAATATCAGCTTAGACATTAAACTGAAACATGTCTCAAAGTATCTGCTCTTAAAACAAGCCACAGCATTAAGCAGTCTCTTTCAGGTAAAGGTCATGACAGATATTCTGGAGAAAGATTGATGATATTTAAACTCAAAACTGATATTTAAACTTAAAATGACATTTTAGTTTGCTCTAGTTTTATGTATTTTTTTTTAATAAATAGCATTACCCAAATTAATAAAGAACATTGATTAAATAGTTTCACCATTACTCTTACATTCATATTGTAAGGAAATAACAGCTAGGTAATTTAAATCTTTATCCTCCTGGAGATGATGTTTCCTGAGATGCTTCAGGGTCTGCCCTGCAGGAGCGAGGCCGACCTTCCTCTCCTCTCTGACAGGTGATCCGGTTTGAACCGGACCGCTAGAGGCCATTTCCCTCTACATACAACACAACTGAACTGATGCATGTCACACTGTTAGAAATCCATGAAGGGAAGATGTGGTAAGTCTATGATTGATAAATGCATCCCGAGGCAAAAGCCACCCTGGAGATCCCCACTCTGTCCTCCTGTGAAGTATTACATCACATGTCTGCTGGGAACACACACCTGTCCCACAGGCTTTGTACTTGCTGCTGTGTCCGTGCAGCAGCAGAGTGAAGACCAGCACGAGGATGAGGATGATCCCCACCAGAGCCATGACCAGCAGGAACCACCACTCCTCGTAGAACGGACGCTCGGACAGCGCTGCACACAGGAGGGAGGGGAGGAGGAGGAACACGAACACGTGAGAGAGGAATATATAATGGACAGAATGTTGTCAGGATATAATACACACTGGATACTAAACGTAAAATATAAAAAAAACTATAAATAGGATGAAGAAAAGCAAATAAAGATAAAATGACAGAATAAATAGAACGCATTGCCTAAAATGGAAATAAAAACCCACTGAATAATACATTAAACAAAGTTAATTAGTCACTATGAAAAGTTCTCCATTCTCTTACATACTCTCTCTATTTTCTAAATCAGTGGTTGAGATTTGAATTTGAAAAAAACGTTTTTTGCCTCGACTGTAATCTCTTCGAATGGGCGCCTCGGTCTCTGAGGCTATAAGAAACAAAACAGAATCAAACTTTTCCTTTGCTTTAATTCAAATGTAAGTTATAGTTTGTCCCCCAGGACCGGAAAACATTCTTTAAAGTCTGTTCATGATGTCTTTTAGAGGAAAGACTCTTTCTCTTCCTACTGATAGAAAAAAATCCTGCTGGTTCTTCAAACAGTTTGCACAGATTAGAAACAAAAATGGAGTCATGCTCTCTTTGCCTATAAGCAGAGCTGTAGTTACACGCCTCTGCCTCTAGATGGCAGCAGACACACAGCCACAGTAACTTCTCAGTGTTGGCTGGAAATTCCATCAAACCCCAATCAGACAAGTTGGATCACCCTGGATATGTTCATTAGCCTGATCTCCTGCAGTGTGTGAGGGAGAGAGAGTGTGTGTTTGTGTGTCTGTTTACCAGCGAGAGCAGCAGAGGGTGTGCTGGGCTGTCCGTAACCATAGCGATTAACAGCGATGACTCTGAACTCGTAGCTGATCCCCGACCTCAGGCGCTCCAGCGGCACGGAAACGGATCGGCTGGTGGGGGGGAGGAGTCTGATGAAGGAGTCCCACACTCCTTCATCTGCAGAACGAGGGAGGAGGGAGGGAGAGAGAGAGAGGGGTGAGTTGGGGGTTAATGGACAAGCAGACCATAGAGTAGAGCTCAAGTTAAGAAATATCCCTTTTAATTGTTAGAATATGATTGGAGAACATATAAATGGTCGATTTAGATGTAACTATTTTTGGCGATGATCACTGTTATTACTAGTAATAACGGGGTACAACCATTTTGAATATCAGTGGTAGAAGAAAACTAGAGTCTCCACTCTCCTGCAGGATGCTACAAACGTTGCCTTTCTGTATTTTATACGTCTGGTAATCTTTATTGGGAAATTGCTGCTGACTTAATTTGCACAGTGGGTCTCAATGAATCTGGAGAAAGCTACACTCAGTGAGGTTTAGTGCCATCCTTTACCTCCCACTCAATCAATGATAGGAATCGGTGCACGTGATGAAAAGCTGCATGTGAACGGACAGAGTGTGTGTGAGCCCACCTGATGGACGGGCTTCGATAACGTAGCCGGTGACCGGCGCTGCACCCGTCTCTCCGTCCGACCAGTGGATGGTGAGTGCTGCCGCCGCCTTGGTGATGGACATTTCTATAGGAGACCCCGGGGAGCCTGTAGTGTCAGAGAGGATCACACGTTGGCTCACTGAGAACTACACCGGCACACACTAGTCTGTGTTGGATATGGTGTGTGTGTGTTACATGCTGTTGCCCCTCGTTTCTGTTATGTGCTTGTGATGTGCTATATGTGACATGTATGTAGTAACGTGTGTTGTTTGCATTTTATTGTTGTTTTTTTTCCTTTCGCCTGTATCTACTTGTCTTTCATCCTTTTTTTATAACTAATGCTGTTGATGTATTGTGATTTTAAGGGTGTCCGTTATTATCTGGCTTCTGAAGTTATTATGTCTTATATCAGGTGTAAAGACATATTCTGACTAGATATTAGACAAATATACTGGGCAAGATTTCGAGTTTTTGTATTGCATTCACAGTTTTTTGTGACAGTCGATAAATGGGGACTGTCCACGACACTATAAACAAATAAATAAACTAACTTACACACAGTGAACTTATCCCAACCTTTACCAACATCACTGTTCAGTTTCATACAACCATACAGTCTGTCATCCCATAAATACAACTACAACACTGTCATGTTGAAACTGAGTAGGTTATAAAACCAGTGAGGGTCCATCAGTTCCATGTTTCTATTCATTGTCTATTAAAGCAGCTGTCTAATGCATTCTGGTTTAAACACATTGCCCACTCATTCAAAGAGTTACTTTTGGTTAGTATGCAGCCCTAGTTAAGTCCCCATAATGGGACAAATGCACAGAGTGACAGCAGGCTACCTTGCACGGGCTGAGCGCTGACGTTAGCGTGCACCGGCGGGCCGTAGCTGACGGTGAGAGCCTGAACACTGAAGGCGTACGTCGCTCCTCGGATCAGATCTCGGACCTTCAGCCATCTCTGCCAGCTGCCCCTCACGTCCACCGTCACCAGTTTACTCACTCCTGCTCTCACACACACACACACACACACACACACACACACACACACACACACACACACACACACACACACACACACACACACACACACACACACACACACACACACACACACACACACACACACGTTAAAAAGGTCAGTGTTTCCCCTCAATATGTTTTTATTTTTAGTTGCTTTAATATTCATGTTGGCCATGGCAAGCTGAAGTAAACCACTACCCCATGTTCTAAATAAGACTGAAAGCATTATTCATTTATTCCTGTTGATTTTCAATTTCTCCATGCACTTTAAACACAAGGTACATATAATGGGTGTTGGCAAATTATGAAAAAAAGCAGTGTGTGTATCAAGAGAGATAATGATAATAATAATGATCTTAAATAGTATATCAGGGCCAACAAAGGGAAAGGTCTAAAGTTAAATGACAAAAGAAAAGGGGGAAATCCACTACTTGAAGTGCGAAAGTTACTCTACCACAAACCCTTGAATTTCCCCCCAAAAATGTCTTCTTAAGTCAAATACACGAGGGAAATCAGTTTGGATCAGGTTATAAAATTGATCAGCAACATTTGTTGTCTCACTTGCCTCTCAGGGCTTCAATATGCATATCTGTGTGTATACAGCATGTGCGTGCCTACCTTGTACGGGCGCAGTGGGCTGGTAGATGATCCTGTAGCCCTCCAGCTGTCCATTAGGAGTGAGGGGAGCCCCCCAGGACACATTCACACTCCCCCCGGTCACCTCTGAGAAGGACAGGTAGCTGGGAGCGCTGGGAGCTGAGGGAACATGAAGGAAGACGAATCAAACAACGTAACAAAAGCTATAAAACAATACTTGTTGATTGTATAACCATGCTGTCAGCACTGCCTACCAGACTGCATGGTGCGGGCCCCGCGGGGGTCGCTGGGGGGGCCGTCTCCAGCTGTGTTGAAGGCCGTCAGAGTGACCAGGTACGGTGTGTAGCTGGTCAGGTTGGAGAGCTGCACCCGGGTGTCTGGGACAAAAATCACCTTGACCTTCTCACTCTGGTTCTGCTTGTCCCGCTCCCAGTAGTGGATCTGCAACACAGGAAAACACTGTCAATAACACTGCTTGGGTTTTACTCCAAACACCTTTCCTCTCCCTTATCTCATTTCTGCCAACTATATATCTCTTTTATTTTCCCTTTCCACCTGAGGTCTCCTAATCGATCCATATCATATATAAATGCTCAAGCGCTGTTTCACAAGTGGGAGAAGTATGTTATGGAGAGATATGTTTAGGCTTTAAAGAAGGGTGAAGTAGATGCCATTTATTTAACTGGATTGGCCTTGATGTATAATTATTTTCTTCTGTATCAAGCAAAAGTATCTTGACCCTCATCCTGAAAACTAGGATAAGCACAGCACCCAGAGCTATACAGTACTATTTGTCATATCTGACAGGCTTTTATTCTTTCATTCCATTTTTTTCTTAATAACTTTATACCATTGTTTTCTGAAGTATTAGTGTCTTAATAGATAGAATAAAATAGAATAGAAACAGAAGATCTTTGCGATTGCTCCTAATTAACACATTATTAACACAACTAAGGTATTGGTAAATTGTCCTTTAAGTCATCATTTCATTATATTTTGTGTGATATTAAATGGCAGTTACAAGCATCAAAGAACTTTAACAGAAAGCTCTAATATATGACCTGGTGCCTAATCATAACAAAGTCCCTGATAATTAACCAACAAGGCCTAACATCAGCCATGGTCGTTTAAGTAATGAAACCTAGATTTAGTGCAAAGAGTGCAAAGTATTTCTTATCCTCATACCACAACCCGTACATCATCCAACATGAGATGTGCTCATTTGAAGTGCTTCAGGTAATCAAACAATACAAAATGTATAATGTAGTCCATGTGTCACTGTCCATTCTCATGAGAAACAGATAAGCACTGACATGACCATTAACTTTCCGGACATCAGGCATTAATGAAGACACACGGGCTACTTTAGTCAATCACTGAGTTTAAACAGAACAAAGGTCATCTGATAATAATTCAGTACACAGTACGGTGAGATCAATAGAGAGCTTCAGGGCAGCGTGAGAAAAAAAGAACGAGAATTTCAGCTAGTTAACTTCAGCTAACTTTATGTTAGCAGCAACATGGATTGATTTTTTGTGAAGTTACCTAAAGTGAGAGAGGAGACAGCGTCTGGCAGAAAACGTCACTTGCACACTTTTGGCTGTCTGTTGAGAGACCGAGTTCCCCCACCTCGCCAAAAAGGCTGTAAAAGTGCTCATTCCCTTCACCTCCGCCTACCTGTGTGTTTCCGCATTGACTTTGATCAAAAGCAAGTACCGGTCAAGCAGGGGCGGATCTACCGGGGTGGCATGGGGTGGCAACTGCCACCCTAAAATAGCCTTGCCACCCCAGTTGGCAGCTTTGTTTTTAAATAAAACTTGTGGCTCATCGGACATTTATGAGAGAAAATCCCTAATGTCTGAGTGCAAGTGAATGCAGCACAAGACGCGAGCCTTGTAACCCCTCCCGGCCCTGGTGCGAGCGTGGAAATGTGATTGGCGGTGATTTCATTTGAACGGGGGGACGGTGCAAAACAAGAAGCATTCGGACTCAAGTAGACGGAAGGAATGAGGTATTTGCGGTCTACTATGACAGAGAAGAGACTGTCAAGTTTGGCTGTACTCAGCATTGAATCAAAACGCACTAAAGCTTTAGATCTTAATAAGTTTGTGAGGCGTTTTGCTGAAGAAGATGGTAATCGCCGCATTGAGCTGTAATAGGCATGCCAACTTGATGCTCTGCTCACGGATGACTCGATGAGCATACAAAACTGTTAAGATGATGACCTTACGTGTGTGTAAATATATTTTTTTCTTTGTGGGGGTCTGCCCCCAAAAAACAGTTTTAAGTCCTGAGAAAGTCAAATAAGACGGTGTGTAAAACTACACTGCCCAGCCAAAAAAAATGAACCACTTTGATTTAACTAGGCCAGTAGGTAAGGACTTTCCACTGGATAATAATACCCCTGCATTATAGCAACAACAACAATAATAATAATAATAATAATAGCAATAATAATTGGGAGGGGGGGCGTGGCTGTTCTTATGTTCTCTGAGGGGAGGCTCACCTTCCCACACTTTGAAAACCCCTGGTCTAGGTCATACACTTTTAATGAAACAGGTTGTGCATGATGAGCGAAAAAAAGGCAAAGCAACAGACTTGATATCTTACTGCCAGTAAACAGCCTATATAAATGCATATGCAGCAACTAAATCAGTTTGATGCATTAAAACAGCTTGCCTCCGGCTCATTACGGCACTGGACAGGTGCTTCTCCGCCGTGAAACTCTGAGCAGCTACTTCCTTCTTAATGTGTACTTTTAAAATCACTGCATGATGTTTAATCAGGGGGGTATACTACGAAGCAGGATTTTCGCTTAGCCGGCTAAATTCAGGGGAAACTCCGGCTTTCCAGTCCTACGAAGCTGGTTCTCTTTTTAGCAGGCTAGATCTCCATGGTAATTTATGCTAAGCAGCTAACCTGGTCGGGACCAGGGGCCAATACTACGAAGCTGGTTCAACCTAACCAGGATATGTTTGAGTTAGCCGGTTGGCCTAATCCAAAACATACGCGCTATCGCTAAACTGTACTATGACGCGGGTTATCAAGTGGATCGCTCAAGCCAGCCGTGTCCTATCTAGTTAGGTGCGCGTTCACATGAAAGGGGTGGTATTTGGAGCATTCGACCAATCACAAACATGGAGAAGCGTACTGACAGCGCAGCGTCATACTTCCTGAATGAAAAGTGAACTTTAATACTAGTCAAATATGAAGAAGTTAAACTTTAAACATCCATGACTTAAACACTTTATCCAGGATCAAAGCCACATAGCTGCACCTGCAAGGTGAATACAGCTGGAAAAAGAAAAAGTGTTTGCATGCGTACATTAACAGGTGTATGATATCACTGCCCCGTCTAAAACACGATCTGACTTCAATTACATTTGTCTCAAGTGTTTCGTCAACTTAATGTGTTGCTTAAAATAATACTTCTGCATACAGTATGTGACACTGTGAGTGTTGCACGGCCAGATACGGCTCAGCTGACTCAGATAAGGAGATATATGATACATTATGAAGTGATATGAATGATAATGGGACACATCGACGTCTTCACTCAGTGTACTTATGTTGTGGCAGCTATTTAATTAAGCTTTCTTAACGCTAATGTTATAATAGTCAGATTGCTCTGAAGATGGGAGGTGATATTCTATTAATGTTCACGTTCACACAGTCGGTGATTTTTGCCGGCCGTCTTTCCTGCAACGGCAGCTTTTCTGTATTTCCTTTCTCCTGTAATATGACTTGATTGCTTTAAACTCTGCACACTGAGCTCTGATTGGTCAGCAGGCGGTGCTTTCACTGAGTTGAGCTCTTAGCCTGCAACCTAACCTGGTCCCGACCAGGTTAGCCGCTAAGCATAAGTTACCATGGAGATCTAGCCTGCTAAAAAGAGAACCAGCTTCGTAGGGCCGGAAAGCCGGAGTTTTCCCTGAATGTGTGAAAATCCTGCTTCGTAGTATACCCCCCAGGTTAGGTTGCAGGCTAAGAGCTCAACTCAGTGAAAGCACCGCCTGCTGACCAATCAGAGCTCAGTGTGCGGAGTTTAAAGCGATCAAGTCATATTACAGGAGAAAGGAAATACAGAAAAGCTGCCGTTGCAGGAAAGACGGCCGGCAAAAATCACCGACTGTGTGAACGTGAACATCAATAGAATATCACCTCCCATCTTCAGAGCAATCTGACTATTATAACATTAGCGTTAAGAAAGCTTACTTAAATATCGGCCACAACATAAGTAACCGGATCAGAGTACATTAAGTACAGTCCGCGGCATATCACTTCATAATGTATCATATATCTCCTTATCTGAGTCAGCTGAGCCGTATCTGGCCGTGCAACACTCACAGTGTCACATACTGTATGCAGAAGTATTATTTTAAGCAACACATAAGTTGACGAAACACTCGAGACAAATGTAATTAAAGTCAGATCGTGTTTTAGACGGGGCAGTGATATCATAAACCTGTTAATGTACGCATTCAAACACTTTTTCCAGCTGTATTCACCTTGCAGGTGCAGCTCTGTGGCTTTGATCCTGGATAAAGTGTTTAAGTCATGGATGTTTAAAGTTTAACTTCTTCATTTTTGACTAGTATTAAAGTTCACTTTTCATTCAGGAAGTATGACGCTGCGCTGTCAGTGCGCTTCTCCATGTTTGTGATTGGTCGAATGCTCCAGATACCACCCCTTTCATGTGAACGCGCACCTAACTAGATAGGACACGGCTGGCTTGAGCGATCCACTTGATAACCAGCGTCGTAGTACAGTTTAGCGATAGCGCGTATGTTTTGGATTAGGCCAACCGGCTAACTCAAACATATCCAGGTTAGGTTGAACCAGGTTCGTAGTATAGGCCCCTGGGCTCAATGTTGACTAAACATTTTCCTCCAATAACGTTGTACACAACAGCTGAGAGGCCAGTGAGAAAGGCTCGGTTTGACGTGAGAACTGCCTTGAGTTTCCCCGGCATACACCCATCCATATCAGATGCTCACTTACAGCAAGGTTACAGAGGTGGTTGAGCCTCATGCATTAGAGATGAATCAGGAAAGTATCTTGGATACACAAGAGCCTTTGGTGAGAGAATAGCCACAGCAGCTGTTACAGCACTCATTCTCCTGATTGTTACTTTATGTTAGGCTCAAATGTTTTTGCTAGGAGTGATAATTCACAGCCAAATGACTATGAGTCACAGCAGAGTTTTATTCTTGATTCAAACGTGTTCAACCACAGCACTTGGATGTTTTCTCTGACAAGCTTTCAACGACAATCAGCCCCCCGGGTCTCTAATCATACCGTGCAGCTCCTCAGCTCATTTAAAGCTGTAATCAGATCATGAAATGGTTGCTATTATAATTACAGACTGACTGGACATTTCTTTTCTTTCCATGTTTGGACCAGTGGTCATTAACATGGATACCGAGTGAGAAGCAGCCAGAAAGGAATATCATATTATTGATTTGAACAACATGTAGCAGGGCTATGTTTCCACTGTTTATTTATTTATTTAAATGTTGTCCCACAAAAAAATTGTTTGATTATTTAGAGCTTTGGCAGGAATTGATGGGAAAAGTGATTAATGTTGGCCATTAAAGTGAATCAATGTCATGTATTTATCTATAAACCCTCCAACATAAAACGTCTCAGTGCATTTTGGTTTACAAAGTAAAACAAAATCCAAGAGCTACTCCCTGTAAAAGGGTTCATTTTGTTATTATTCCTAACAAGAGGCACTACATGAGATATATTTACACCTTTCAAAATTGGAAGTAGCAGCTTGTGAGTAGCACTTGATGGCAGCATTATACCATCTCTGTCCCTCCCGAGCTCTTACAATAATGAGATACAGAATAACTCATCCTTGTACTCAATTTAAATCTAAATGTATTACCTTCTGCATAATAGGCAACATTTCTTGCGATACTTTATTCTAGTGGCTTAGTAAAAAGTCCAGACCATTCTGTAATCCACTCTACTGTAGAGGATCTATTCTGGTGTCTTTAACAGGAGTGAGCCTATACGGATTAAGCAATTATCGATATCGATTTGAAGCTGTAGTGAATGAACACGATTATAGTATGACTTGATGAGATCAAGAACCTTAAATGGATTTTCGAACCCTCTCTGTTGTTAAAAAGTTGATTTAGGTTTAAGTGTTGATGAAAAATAGCACCTGGATGTTTGTTTTTCAAAAGGAGGAAACACTTTATCAATTTCAGTTGTTTTTTTCTCACTTCTATTAGATACAACTGACCGTCTTTGGCAGGAATAGTATGATGGATTATTTGTATGAAGTATTAGAATCTGGAAGTGGATAATACAAGGAAAAGGTGCAGTTTTGGAGGGCTTTGTTTAAAGTATCAGTGACTCACTTGAACACATCTGCCCGCACTTTTGCAAACAAGCAACCTTTTACATTTGCTGTATGTCTGAAATGAACAGTGTTGAATTACCTGTCACCCATCATGTTCAGTGCATTCAAACAGTCCTCGAGAGCATTTCAGTAAACTGTTGAAAGACAGCACTGTTGCGATGAAGTTTACCTTCAGCCCCACCTGCCCTCTGTGCTTCCCAGTGTGAACAGAAATCATAACCTATAAATTCATTACACATTCTTTCTTTGCTCTATTTCTCTCGTCTTAATCTTGTTAACCCCCTCTGCCTCCCTTCTCTGTGACCATCCGTCTCTGGTAGCTTAAACGTATTCCCTCGATCGTCTCCTCTAATCAGGATTCTGCAGGGATCATTGCTCATCTCATTTCTTCACTCTGCAAATATTACATTCCCCCCCTCCACTCGGGCAGAAATCAATGTGTCTAAAGCAGGACAGATAACCTTGTGTTTGAAGTAGTAAGAGTGAGGGAGTGGGGCAGGGGAGTCGAGGGGGAGACACAGGTAGACGAGTGATATTGAAACCATTAAAGGATATTCAGATTCTTCCTCTAACGTAATGCTCCCTACTTCTCGACAGCGCGATTGAAAGTGCACCAGAGCAAAAAGCCTCCAAGAGACAAAGACAGTTTGAATGCACACAGAAACACTGGGTGTGTTTATTTTAAATCACATCATAGTATTGTTTTGGTTTGTTTGGGTCTTTGTCTGTAATGTGTGCGTGTTTCCCACAAGAACATATTTGTGTGTGTGTGTGTCACCTTGTATCCTTGGATGAGTCCATTCTGGGTCTCCAGGGGGGGTGTGTCCCAGGTCACTTCCAGGGTGGAGGGAGACACAGCGGAGACTTTGATAGACTGAGGAGCCACCGATGGAGCTGCAGGAGGCGAGGTGTTTAGTTAGACAGTTACTGTGTGTGTGTGTGTGTGTGTGTGTGTGTGTGTGTGTGTGTGTGTGTGTGTGTGTGTGTGTGTGTGTGTGTGTGTGTGTGTGTGTGTGTGTGTGCAGCTCAGTGTTAAAGTGGGTGGGAGGATATGTTCTACCCTTCCAATTAGACTGGGCCTAAGGCAGTAGCTTGTTACTCCACTGTACCGCACATATGCATGAACACTCAGCAGTGTTCACCTGAGGCTAGAGAAAAGGCCATATCACCCCATTTCATCACCCCCCTCCAGCCTTGTTCTGCTTCCCCCTTGCTTATCCTTACCTCTCGCTCATCTGCATGTGATATGTATGCCTTACACGCACACACTACACACACTTCTTGATTAGGAATGCAGTGTTTGTCTGATTGAGCGAGTGTGAGATTGTGAGGCAAATTGCAAAAAAACGTGTTGCTGTTACTATCATATCGTACAAATGTGTTTACCCAATCTGCCTTGTGTGTGTTTGCCTGCTGTAGTTGTGTATTTGTGTGTGTGTGTGATTGAGAGTAATTTATTTGCACTCTTGTCTGTGTAATAGATCCATGGCTAGACTCTCTGGTGAAGTTTAACAGGGGTTGGGCCATCGCTACAACAATAGATGACTTTGTGCAGCTCTTGACGACATTCAGATTTTTACAGATGTATGCGCAAGCACACTTTCACACACACACACACACATAGAAGCAATGCCATTCAAAGGGCAAAGAGAGGACGGCAGGAGGCGTGGATAGGACAAAGCAAGTAAGAATGAAGAAGAAGAAAGCGAGAGACAGGGCAAAGATTCAAGGTCTTCTAACTCGCTTCTTCCAGAGTCGGAAATATCACAGTCTTTAAAAGCCTATTGTGTGCTACGGATGAAATCCTTACAGCTACCGAGCTTGTTGTGAACACATCCATCAAAAACAACTGAGTAAATCTATCTGCTCATTAATACCATATGTTACGGTTTGAGGTCTGGAAAAACATGTACAGTAAACTGACCTTGAGATGGGGCTGATGTGTTTAACTACTACTTTCAAGGTCATGGATGTGCTTTCATGCTTAAAATATGATATACCAGTAAGGGCACCTTGAGTAAGGTTTTCTTTGTTCTTTGTTTTTCCCTCACTTCAAAATACTGCTTTTGGATCTATATGTGATGCTCATGTTATGGCAGGTTCTTTGTTATATTTGCTGTGTATGATGAAATTAGTTTGTATGTTGGAGAATAAAGTACATGTATGAAATGGGATGATAATAATAATAATAATTCATAATAATAATTGATATCCCACTGTAACTGTTGAGCAACAATTTAAAGATTTAGCTTAAAACGTAATGTTATTTTACCCACAATGCAACGTTTTTACAAAGCAGTTAATGCTGGGGAAAGAAGCAGCTAGACATTCAAGCTGTTCTTGCAAACCCTACATGTGTACATGTTCATAAGCATTAAGTGTAAATCACGTATACAAATAGTGACCTGTCTAACAGCCTCCTCCTGTTTCCACCTACCTGCCTCTCCGACAGACACCTCCACTGGGGTGGAGGGGGGGCTCTCTCCGATGATGTTGTAGCTCGTCATAACAATCTGGTAGCGTTTGAACTTCTTCAGTTCTGCAAAGAAATTAAAATACTTACATTTACGTGTAACATGTATGCAAAGTGAAAATGTTAGTTGTTTTGGCTACTTCTTATAATAGAAGCTGGTTGCTTATTATAAAGTTACTAAAACCAAGTCTTAAAAAAATAAATATCCCAGAAGCTTTTCTTCCCAGTTCCATTTTTAATTACTTACGTGTCAACTCAAACTCTGTTAGCGTGGCACTGCTGACTGTCTTGAAGGTGCTCTTGGCTTTAGGGAGACAAAGATGGAGGGGGACATCAGTACATTTTAAAATGACAACGGCAATTAAATAAAGTGATTGTGTTTAAGAGGGGAGTGTTAAAAAGGACGTTTTAACAGCCCCTATCGTTTTTTCAATATTAAGACTACCTAGCAGTATACGGCAGCACAAGAACATTGCAGTTCTCGTTATAAAATGTGTTTTTAAACAACTCTCCTGTTATCTCCACCAGAACAACCTTCTGGATCCGTACCAGTCTGGTTTCAAGGCAGGTCACTCCACAGAAACTGCTCTCATTGCTGTCTCTGAGGAACTGCACAATGCTAAAGCAGCCTCCCTCTCCTCTGTCATCATCCTTTTGGACCTGTCTGCTGCATTCGACACGGTGAACCATCAGATCCTCCTTCACACTCTCCAAGAACTTGGAGTTTCAGGCTCTGCACTTTCCCTCCTCACCTCATACCTCAAAGACCGTACCTACAGGGTAACTTGGAGAGGGTCCGAGTCCGACCCTTGTCAATTAACTACAGGGGTCCCTCAGGGCTCTGTTCTTGGTCCCCTCCTCTTCTCCCTGTACACAAACTCGCTCGGATCTGTCATTAGCCCGCATGGTTTTTCATACCACTGCTACGCTGACGACACCCAATTAATTCTGTCCTTTCCCCGCTCAGAGACCCAGGTCGTCGCACGCATCTCTGCTTGTCTAGCTGACATCTCTCAGTGGATGTCTGCTCATCACCTCAAGCTCAACCTTGACAAGACTGAACTGCTTTTCCTTCCGGGAAAAGATTGTCCCACTCTTGACCTGACAATCAACATCGGCACCTCTGTTGTTTCCCCGACCCAGACTGCAAGGAATCTGGGTGTGATCCTAGATAACAACCTGTCTTGCACTGCAAACATCGCTGCTACAACCCGTTGCTGCAGATTCACGCTTTACAACATCAGGAAGATACGTCCCCAGCTGATCCAGAAAACAACGCAGGTTCTGGTCCAGGCTCTCGTCATCTCACGCCTAGACTACTGCAACTGCCTCCTGGCTGGTCTACCTGCATGTGCCATCCGACCTCTGCAGCTCATTCAGAATGCAGCGGCTCGTCTGGTCTTCAACCTTCCTAAATTCTCCCACACCACGCCGCTCCTCCGCTCCCTTCACTGGCTTCTGGACAAGACACTGGTACTTGCATACCATGCTGCGAATGGATCTGGCCCTTCCTACATCCAGGACATGGTTAAACTGTACACCCCAGCACGTGCACTACGCTCTGCATCAGCCAAACGACTCGCTGCACCCTGGAATGAGCTCCCCATTGAAATCAGGACAGCAGAAGGCCTGCACATCTTCCAGCGCAGACTGAAAACTCATCTCTTTCGACTCCACTTCGAGCGATATAATTACTAACAAAGAACTGCTAACAGAGCACTTATATACTAATAAAGGACTGGCTTATCTGTAGCCAGTTGAGTAGCACTTGAAATATTTGGCTCTATGAAACCTGATGTACAGTACTTGTATGATTCTGTTTTCTTGAAGGTTGTGTCTTCCTGTTCGAATGCACTTATTGTAAGTCGCTTTGGATAAAAGCGTCAGCTAAATTCAATGTAATGTAATCAGTTATACAGCCCACGGTAGCTCTTAATGTGGCTATAGACATGTTTTTTTGTATAAAGGATCACCATGAAGCAAGTGTTGACCGCACAAAATAATGGCTACAGATAATGAAACCATCAGCATTTAGATTAGTTCTTTTAAGCCCGGCAGTCATTGTGCAATTATATATGCCGCTGGTACGGGGAAATTAAAACTAAAATATTGGCACAAAGCCATGGAAACAAAATGCAGTGTGTCCTGGCAATGTTTGCCAACAGCGATTCACATTAAAAGAACAGTATCTAGCAATAGTTTCAATAATAGCTAAAAGTGGCAGAATTACATATATGTATACTTGTCACAACAAAGGAGAAACTGAGGAGAGGGTAAACTTATGCTGTTGGCTAAGTGGACCTTTTTTCCCCCTCAAACTCCGTAGCTGTTTCCCCCTTCAACATTCACTTCTTAAAGTCCCAAATCATACCACTTGGAAAGGCTACAGGGATAAAAACATGTCTATTGCCACTTTTACAAGCTGGCTAGATAGCAAGCATCTGATTGAATCTCAATTTTAGCTAGACATTTGAATTACCTACTTCTGTGTGCTACAGTATAAAGAAAGAATACATAAATAATGCTGTGCATTTCAAGTTTTAAAAATGACACTTTCATCACTGTTAACAAAGTAGCAAAGTGCTGAAAAGAAAAGCGTGACAGACATAGCAACACTAACTAAGTGGGAGTGGGGCTAAGCAAACAGATGCTACCCGTACTACTCACTTGTAATGAGGGCACTTGTGGTGTTGTTTTTTGTTGCCTGGACTTCTGCTTCAACGAAAGTTGAAACGTTTACTTGGAGCTCTCTGTAATACAGCCGGTATCCAGTCAACACCCCGTTAATACTGGTGTCATTGGGTTTCTGAAAAACATGCAAACAAGCACACACGAGCACATGGAAGACAGTTCAGTTCACTATCAAAGAAGGAGTTCTGTACTTTGATCATTTTCATTGTCTTTGTGTAGCGGGTGACTGACAGGACGCTGGCAGGCTGGCAGAGCAGTATTCTATCAGCAGAGTCCACTTTAAAGCGCTGCTGGATTGCTCTGGCTATAACCCCACAGACAAAGTGATGCTTCAGTGGGTTTGGCACTCTTGTAAAGGATGATGAAATTGCTGGTGACTTTGTTTTTCATCGCATCCTTCTGCTTTGACACAAGGCTAAAAGGAGTGAGAGAAGACACTTCCAAGCAGAAGAGGAAGAGTGATAAGTAGTAAAGTAGCCAGGCTGTATTTACTGTCGCTTCACCAGTCAAAGTTGCTCTTAAACCACCTGCATTTTTCCAAAACTCCCCTTTCTCTCATTTTCCTCTGTTGTTGGACATGGCTGATGTTTGCTTCTCTTGCTCTCTAACATCTCTCCTGCTGGTATAACCTCATTAAGAGCTTGACATTTTCTCTCCCGCTGCCAGAACAATCTGTCTCTCCCTCTTGACATCCCCCCCAATCTCTCTATGCTGCCCTCTGACCTTTCCTTTTCAATAAATAATCATAATTGCATCCATATGCAACATGTACAAACACAGTAACTCTGCAGGGGTCTTCTTCTTCTTCAAATAGGTGATTAACCTCCACGAAGTTTGGTTGTGTAGGTCTGTCTGTATATAATGTTTGTGTTGCTCAAGCATAATAGAAATTCTGAAAATACCTTCCACTGCACCATGACTGAGGTAGTTGTTGTTGGTTTCACTGCAAGGATCACTGGAGGCTCCTCAGGGACTGGAAAGGAAAACATAACAAAGGGAGTGAGGAAGAAAAGACGAGGCAGACAAACTGTCCATCCTAATATAGTCCTTTTTATTTATGTTTTAAAATACACTTTGTCATGTCTTCTTTCTCCCCCCCCCCCCATCAGTGTTCCCAGTCACTCACCATCCTGCAGAGTTGTAACAGCCTCCGTCTCTTTGCTGAGGACACTGTCTCCTACATCGTTGGTGGCCAGCATCCGAAACTTGTATGATGTAAAGGGTTTCAGCCTGCCGACACAAACAGCAGATACATATGTAGAGATTAGAGGCGTAACACTGATAAGTATTACCTTTGTTCACATTGGTTTCAGCTTTACATCTCTCTCGTCTTCATAAATATCTTCCTATTTTGTTTTGTTAGAACAAGAAGTCTCGTCACCCTAGGAATGTTTTCATTCTTTCATCTAAAAATGAAATTTTAATTTCAAATATATCTTTGGACAGATTCTAAATTGATGAATTGGTTTCTTTAAATTAAAAGGCTACTAGGTTTTTTGCTCCATGATCCTCATGCAACATTTACAATAGGTTTATCAATGTGAATCTATTGGTAAACCAATTGATGCATGCATTGCATTACTTTAATTTAGTCATAGTCTATAGGCTTTTATAAGTGTGTGCAAAACTATAGCATGTAGACCAGTGAACTCACCACTCCATGTGAGTATCAGTGTATACATGCTAACATGTAAGTATATCTGTAAGACCTTGAAACACATAACATGTTGGTAAAGGCTTCTGTTGCATTGGTTGCATCAGCTTATGGTTTTCTTCTTCTCTTATCACAAACACAAAGGCACATACAATGCAAGAAACAAACAATACAATGACCCGCTCATCAAAGCATGGCTCTACAGCACCACAAGTGTCAAATAACTCCACTAGGTATCATTAACACTTTTAACACATTTTTTCCAAAACCATCTTCCCCCACTCTCGCAAACATATTTCTGCTCTTTCTGTGGCCTTTGAAGAGGTCTTGTATAATAATTATCTTACACCTTTGCTAATTGTCTTCCCTGCCAAAGTATTTCTGCTGCCATACTGTACAACCACAACATCGTATCTGCATTTGTCCTCTGTGCAAGGTGAATGCATTAATAAGCACAGAATAACAATATACATCAGTCATTTTGAAAACACTTGACTCTAGAGCCACTTACAATCAGCTGAAGGGACAGGCACCCGTTGTTAGGAGCCAGCTGAGCAAGAGTTCTGTGCCTTATAGCATGCTAATAGTTTAAATCCTCCCTCTTCTGCTCACCGTGGGAATCTGATTAAAAATTTAAAAAGGACAGGCGGTGGCAAATAGGTAATTTGTCTTACCTATTTGTGAGTCCAACCTCATTAGAAATACGAGTTAACAGGATCATTTGAATCATTTGTTAAGGCAGTAACAACAATTGTTACAAAGGATTCAATGTAACACCCTCCCCTGTGCTTTGCCACTGCTCACACATCTACCTACAAGGTCCTGGACCTTATTGTCACGGGCCTCAGGGACTTCAGAGGACCAGTGAGAAATTCAGCAGGCGACTGGAGAACTCCTCAAGTGTCCTCTTGTATAATAATGAGCACCAATAAGGGACACGAAAAAACCCTGTGGGGTTGTGGGTATCGTAGGAATAACACATCAAAAGCACCAAGCTCAAAGAGGGTGGGGCACCAACAGCACTGGGACAACTTTAAGGACAGTGAGTGTGTGTGTGTGTGCCGTACATGTGTGTGTACATGTTCGCACCAGCCTGGGGGGACTTCAATGTTTTGGTTCCAAAGATGTCTCATTGGAAAACAACAATTAAGGGATGGATAACAAGTAAGTGTGAGTGTGAGTGTATTGAAAAGTAAGCTAATTCCTCCATCCGGCGCTGTAATTAGAGCATTCAGAGTTAGAATGAGCCTGAAATGCATCAAAACAACAGCAGCAGCAGCAGCAGCAGCATGGCAGAGAGACTCTCCCTGAGGCAGGCTGAAACAGGCTGGTGCAGACACACAGAGAGCGCTCTTTAGCATCTCAAACAGCTCTGTGATAGCTGATGAAGAAGGAGCGCACACCAACAGTCACACACACCAACAGTCACACACACCATCCAAAGTAAAGCCTCATCATAGTTCTGCTACTTAGGCTTTCAGGGAAGTTGGAGCAGCCATCGAGTCTGACCGCCATCACCTGCTGCCTTAATGACAGCCTCACCAAGAGGGGGAGGATGGAGGGATGGAGAGAGAGGGAAGGAAAAGGAAGACATGGAGCCCTCTCTTGCTGCGGATTAGTGCATGTGAAGGAAGGAACAAATACACGACTTATGGTTTTTGAAAGCACTAGCTGTTGACGGATGGAGGCCCGAAGGGAGGTGGTGACAACAAGAGGGATGACACATGAAAAGGTAAAAAACGTTTTTCGAGAATGCCTATTGGACAAATGGCACACAGAAACTTGAAATCACGAAAGGAGAGAAAAAGACAAAGTGCACTCCCGCTGTTGCTCTGTGATTAGGTGACTGAGATCCTCCACGTTTCTGCAGTGATTATGATTACCCTGCTCTCCCTGGTGGGGTTTTTTCTTCTCTGTGTTGCGTTTTTCTCGCTCTAAAAACCTTTTTGGTACTACATGTTCCAAATAAAACTTTTTCTTACTGTGTTCTAATTCTCTGTTCTCTGCGTTGAGTATTCACAGCCCCCCTCGTCCTCAGTCCACTCCTCTTCTCTCCCAGGGGATGCATAAACATTACAAGATTTTTTAAAGACTGCTTTAACTAATTCAAGTCTAGCATGTAATGCCAAACAAAATCTCCATGCTGTGTAAGGAAAGCACAAACAGTAATGTTGAGTTTTTATTCATGTTTTCTCCAAGGATGCTTGAGATGGCCTAATTGACTATTAGATAGCCCCAACCTTCACTAGATACTGTTTCTATGCCTGTCAAGCTTTCCGTTCCTGCACAGCACATTAAGCATTTCATCAGTTTACGGTGGAAGCTTTAGCGATTGTAATGCTTTGTAATTTTTGAAACAACGGATTTCTAATTTTAAGCAAACAGTCAAATGTATTGGCTTCATCTTGCTGTAGTGTGTGGATTACTTTAAAAGCAAAAACACAATTTAATCTTTTCCTTTTGATTTCCTGCTTTTTATTCCTGTTAGAAAACACAAAAAAAGTAATCACCCTCCATCTCTTTCTATATTGGGTATACACATCATCTGAAGCTTTACCTGCCTGCTGCACATCATGTAGTTACGGTTAGATGCCACACAAGCAGATACGTGTGTGTGTGTGTGTGTGTGTGTGACTTCACATATGTGCACATGTGTACCTGTCAGCGGTCCAGGTGGTCCCGTTGTGCGGGATGTCAGCAGTGTGTGCGTTCCAGTCCCCGTTGGGCAGCTCTTTGGCCTGCAGGGTGAAGTACCTCAGCGGGGAGGAACCTGAGCTTCCTGTTACCCAGTGGAGGCGCACATGACGAGATTCAACCCCTTCCTGAGGAACAGACAACTTCCTGGGCGGCTGGGGACGCTCTGTGAATGTGGTGAGATAAAAAGAGGGGGAAAGAGGCAGAGGAGAGAGGGGAAGAAAGAGGGAAGGTGAAACCAGGATAAGAGAGGGGGAGTTGAAAAGAAAGCAGGAAAGGGAAAAAGATCAACACATTTACATTTCTAGGGCAATTTTATTTTAAGTATTCATTCATACATAAAATCATGTAATTTAGGAATGTTACATGGAGTGGCTGTGCTCCCACTGCGTACACCCATCGTGTGTGAGTTTTTGCACATCAAGGACAGAGGGATATTGTGTAGTTTTAGATATATAGTTGGATCACAAAGTAAAAGACAGAACACTGCAAGTCAAGAAGGTGCTGGATGCATAAAGATAGAAAATGAAAAAAGGTCGAAACATCTACAACACACTTATCCCTATACAAATGTGTTCCAGACAGAGGTAAGTAATAAGAACACGCCTCCAGAACAGTGTGTGTCTGTGAGAGAGCAAAGCTTCTCCTTACGGTACAAATGTGTCTTTAACAAAAGGCCACACATTGAGAAGTGGAACCATGATTAGACTTGTACACTCTACTGTTAGTTAGTTTCAATTTAAGCCGTACTTTAGATGGAATTATATGAATTGCTACCTTTAATGATCTTTCCTTTTATCTTCTCTCCTGTCTTAGTTATACAGGGAAACGTTTTATGTTTGAAGTCTTTGTAATACACATTCACACATGTAAACAGTCAATTAGAGACCCAGCTTTCAATACTCATGGCTCAGAAATAACGTAAAAAAAGTATAAATATCATATACACTAAGAAATCAGCTGTAGGGCCTAACTGCAGCGGCCGAGATCAGAATCCCAGCTGCCGCACTTTGCTGCATGTCGTCCCCTCTCTCACCCCCTCCTGTCTATCTGCGGCTACTAGGTCCAAAATCATATTCTTTTTTTAAATGAGGTGAAACCTGGTTACTTAAATGGATGTAAATGAGTGCCCTTTATAGAAACATCTGCAATATGCTTCTCTTCTCATTAATTAATTTCCTTTAATTTGCCCCCTATCTGTAACTATGCACGATGAAACAAATTGTCCCCTGACTATATTGAGGCGAACATGGACCATATGCTGCCAATACCTTGTAACACAGGACAAGGGCAGCCAACATTTACACTGGCTTGACTGTTGCAATACTTACATGTATTTAAATGAAACAAGACATCTAACCACGGCAACATCAAAGAAACTATTTCTCAACAGACTGCCAGTGTGTGTTCCTATTTGTCAGTCTTGCTATTCAATTAGAAGATAAAAGATGAATCTGGGAGTCAGTATCTTTGTACAACTGTGTACAACACACACACACGCACACGCACACACGCACGCACACACACACACACACACACACACACACACACACACACACACACACACACACACACACACACACACACACACACACACACACACACACACACACACACACACACACACACACACACACACACACACACACACACACACACACACACACACACACACACACACACGTGTGGTTGAGCAGCATTACTGTTTAATTTCAGGGGCATCAGATTATCGATTAAGTCTGCAAAATTAAAGCATTATCGATTCTCTCTGAAGTTGAATTAATCTGCATTTATATTCTTAAACACATGCACAAGCACAGTGACACCCACACCCACCCACCCACACCCACACACACCCACACACACACACACACACACACACACACACACACACACACACACACACACACACACACACACACACACACACACACACACACACACACACACACACACACACACACACACACACACACACACACACACACACACACACACACACACACACACACACACACACACACACACACACACACACACACACACACACAGGCTTCCTCCATTCATCCTTATCATTATCACAAGCAATTTAAGTCGAATCTGTTTGACTCCCTTCTTCCCTTGTGCCCTTATTCCTCAGTCCTTTTAAGATCGACTTTTCCCTTCCTCTTTTGTTTTCCATGTTTCCATGTCGGCTTCTCTTGTTCCGCTCTACAGTTAAGATCATGTTCTGATAATACACTCATAATTGTCAGAACACGTGCTGCCTTTTCAGAATGTATTCTGCCATACAAGATAGAGGAGAGGAGAAGAACAGAAGGGCACATGAAGAAGAAAAGCTTCTGGTGCTAAAGGATATCAAATAGTGTATATGTTTGTCAGGGGATGGATGCTGCTTAATATGCTGCTGTATGATGTCCATTACCGTATCAGTTATCCTCTCTTGGAGACACACACCAGTCACCAGCATAGATAAACCTCTCTTGTGAGAATTGTTTTCATTCATGCACATGCACACAGCCTCACACACGTACACAGCCACACGCACACTCCAAAAGCCAATTTTCTTTTTCTGGGGATTAAGTTGGTCTCTTCTGCATCATCAGAAAGAAATCTCTATTAGGCTATTCTGTCCATCTCACCGTGAGAATGGGCCATTATGTTACTGAAGTGGAACAGGGATCCACTCAATTCAATTCTTAAGAAAGAAACCCTGATAATGATGCTGCAGATGCTATGATATCTGATCCAATTAAAAAACTCTACACACACTGATAGCTCTGAATAGAATATCTGACATCATGATTCTAGGTTTTCAGAAAAATTCAAAGTCACATTTTTGTATAAGGACTTTTGTAGCATTTCGCTGCTTTACTAGACAGCGGTGCCGGCTGATAGAGAAAATTGGAGAAAGAGTTCAGGGATGACATAAATCAAAGTGGGAGCCGCGTTCAAACCAAAGCTCTTCATGCGTTGGCCCACAGAGACACCAGAAGTGTATGATTTTTTTTTTAAAGTGATATTTCACTTCGCTGGAATAGTTCTCTGTCAAACTTTAAAACCACCCGACACTTAAACCATTCTTCCTTGTATCTTCATCAACTGACTTCACTATCACCGGCACACAGAATGTAATCATAATGCAAATGTGTTTTTAAAATGAATTGTAAGACACATAACATTATAAGACATATTAACAAAATAAACTCAACTCCGGTTTCTCTCAGGGCGAGACACGGCCGGCAAAAACTATAGGTTACTTACGTAACCCCAGTCTCAGAGTAACATGAAGTGAGATGTCTCACTATGGGATGCCCCTCATCGCGGAGCAAACAGAAGCATCAATCTCATTACGCCAATCCTGATTGGCTGGTGATCTTGACGTCAACGTCAGGGGAAATCACCCCCTATAAGTAGCCTGCGCCACGACGCATGCGTTATTCAAAATAAGCGGCTCTTCTCGCTTCACCATAGCAAGGAGGGCCGTCTGGTGAGACATCTCACTTCATGTTACTCTGAGGACTGGGGTTACGTAAGTAACCTATAGTTCTCATTCATAACACTCCGTTCGATGTCTCATTATGGGATATTGTAGCTCCCGTATTGCCAGACGAGCTTATCTCGAAGATCACCGATCAACCAGAATTTAACAGGTGGAGTCCCGACTCAACAAGGTGCCCAGCACTGCTCGGGCCACGCTTGGAGCGGAGACGTCTAGCCTGTAAAAGCGGACAAAAGTGAGCGGCGAAGACCAGCTTGCCGCTGCACAGATGTCTTGGATACACCCTTGAACAAAGCCCAGGACGTAGCCAGGCCCCGAGTCGAGTGAGCCCGCAGACCCGAAGGTGCTTGCAGATTCTGACTCGTATAGGCCAAAGCAATCGCCTCCACGATCCAGTGGGAGAGCCGTTGCTTAGTAACAGGCTTACCCTTGTGAGGGTTAGCCCAGGACACGAAGAGTTGGTCATTAAGACGAAGCTCTTTTGATCTGTCCATATATGTGTGTAAAGCCCGGACTGGACACAATAGATCCTGCTGCTGCTCCCCGGAGGAAACCAGCTGCGGAGGAAATGCCTCAATGTCAATTGGGGTACACGAACCAACCACCTTTGGTGTAAAGGCAGGGTTGGGTTTCAACAACACTCTCGTTTGCCCTGGGGCGAACTGAGTGCATGAGGGATGTACAGACAGTGCATGGATATCGCTGACCCGCTTGGCGGATGCCAGGGCCAGTAACAGCACTGTCTTGAGTGACAGATGTTTCATGTCAGCCCCTTCCAGGGGTTCAAATGGGGTCATTTTGAGCCCATTTAAAACCACTGCCAGGTCCCATAAGGGCACCAGCGACCTGGAGACAGGGAGGAGCCTGCGCGCTCCCTTCATAAAACGGCAGACCAAAGGATGTTGGCTAGCCGTCTTACCCTCAAAGCCCACATGGCATGCAGCAATAGCAGCCAGGTACACCTTGATCGTGGAGAAAGCTCTGTGTTTTTCGATCAAGTCCTGTAGGAATGATAAAATCACCCCGACAGGACATTGAAAAGAGATGTGTCCTTCTTGAAGGCACCACTCCTCAAACACCCTCCACTTACAGTCGCAAAGATACCTGGTGGAGGAAGCTCTCGCACTCTGAATAGTGTTTATCACCTTCTGAGGGAGTCCCACTGTATTCAGATTGTACCACTCACGGGTCAGGCCCATAGTGCCTCGCGCTCTGGGCGTGGGTAAAGGATCGCCCCCCCCCCCCCCCCCGCCTGAGACAATCTGTCCCTGCGTGGTGGGGGCTGCCATGGCTGCCCGCACAACAGCTGATATATCTCCGCCAGCCCGTACATTGCGGGCTAGGGCGGAAACATCAGAGTAAGTGTGTGGCGTTGCTCTTTCACTCTGGCCAGAGTTGGGGGTAACAGAGCCAGGGGTGGGAACATGTACAGAGGACCCGGAGGTCGATCGTGTACGAGTGCTTCCCCGCCTAACAGTGCGTTTAAATCGTGCATTAAAGAGAACAGCTGTCATTGAGCATTTTCTCCTTTTGCGAACAGACTTAACGCGGCTCCGCCGTAACGCACCCACAGCGGACTCCCGATCCTTGGATGAGGAGTCCAGTCTGCATAGAGTGGTGCACCTCTGGACAGTAATTCTGTCCCGAGGTGCATAACTCCCGGTACCTGTGTCGCTCTCAGAGAGAGGAGACGTCTGCCGCTCGTAATCTGACTCCGCTCGGTGGGCATTATAGATAAAACCCTTCTTTCTAGGAGAGAGAGAACCTCTCTCTCCAGAATATGGGTTGACTCTCTCTGGGTTTGTGAAAACAGATAAAGTATAACTGTTTTGAGAAGCCCAGGCAGATGTCGTGAGTATCTCCTGCTGTATGCTCCTTAGAGCCAGCTGAGATGTCACGCTTACGGCTCCGGCCGGCACTGCGCATGCGTGTGACGGTGGTGCCTTCACAGCTCCAGTCGGCACTGCACCTGCCGGTGGTGCCCTTACAGCTCTAGCCGGCACTGCACATGTGCGAGACGGTGGAGCCTTCACGACCCCAGCCGGCACTACGCATGTGCGTGGCGGTGGCTTCACGGACCCGTCAATAATCCGCCTCTTGAGAGATGCCGTAGCTGCTCTCAAAAGGGGAAGAATTGGCGGGCTGTCCTTTACAGCTCTAGCCGGCACTGTGCATGCGCGTGACGGTGGAGCCTTCACGACCCCAGCCGGCACTGCGCATGTGCGTGACGGTAGTGCCCTTAAAGCCCCAACCGGCACTGCACATGCGCGTGGCGGTGGTGCCTTCACAGACCCGTTTATTATCCACCTTTTGAGAGAGGCCGTAGCTGCTCTCAGAAGGGGATTTATAGTTAACGGACTGTTTATTGTTTTTCTTTTAATTTTTTTTGAGCTGCGCCCTAAACCAAATGGTTTATTTAAACAACAAAGATGTGACATGTGTTTTATGCGGACTTGAGGATGACGTTGAGGCATCTCTCGAGGCAGCGGGGACACGTTTAGAGCCGGGGAAAGAACTTCCAGCTCTGTCACAGAGGGGAGAAGGAGGGGCTGTCAGGCCGCTCGCTTCTTCTTCCTCGACTGCTGGCCGAAATTCTGGGTTGGCTGCGCCTGGGCTGCAGCCGGAACCGGAGATTTTCTAGACCAACTCGCCCTCGTCTCCTGCCTGGGCTGGGGACTCGGGGTGGGCTGCGACCTCTGCTGTCCTGGTACTTTAAACCTAGCAGGGTTCGGAGCAGCTTGGGCGAAGGGCCGCTGTTGCGAAGGCAGCGGCTGGACCCTTCGAGGGAGACAGAGGTGGAGGGCCTCGTCTTCCTTCTTTTTCGACTCGCACTTCCTCTGCATGGAAGCGAGAGCGGAGCCGAAAATCCCCTCGGGAACGATGGGCATGTCAAGCACATCCTCCTTTTCCCGGTCTGGGAGGTTGGTGAGGTTGAGCCATCTTGCTCTTTCCTGCACCACCATGATCCCCATTACCTTGCCCGTGGCCTGGACGGCGCAGCGTTGGACATGGAGACAAATGTCTGTGACCGCGGCTATCTCGTCCAGAGTGGCTGGTCCAGGATTGCTCGACAGATCCTCACAGAGCTCCGCTTGGTACGCGGTTAGCAGCGAGGAAACGTTCAGAGCCCTGGCGGACAATACTGCGGCTCTGTAGGCCCGTTCAGTCATGGTCGACTGGAATCGGTCCGTTTTTGCTGGCAGTGTGGGGTTCCTGCTTGGTGACGGGCCCATCCTCGGTAGGAGGTGGGCTGCCACCAGCGGTTCCATAGGCGGTATGCGGAGCAGGCCGAGCCTCTCCATACCGTCACAGTCAAGGGAGGAGGCACCCTGGATTGGGGCTTTGTTGCTAAAGGGCCGGTCTCTCCACGAGACCGACACCTCATCCAACATCTCCGGGAAGACCGGAAGGAGCTGCCTCTTCGTCCTCGTTGTTTGGGGAAAATGTTTCCCCTCGTAACGGGACCTGGAGGTCTCCTTGGCCATTTCGGGCCACGGGATGTCTAGCCTGGACGCAGCGCGCTGACACACGGCCTGCAGGTCCATGCTTAGACAGGGCGAAGCTGGTGTGCTATCGCCCGGGAGAGCAGCCATCGTTCCCGGCTTTGCATCATCTTCCTGCTCATCCGAGTCAGACAGGAGGAACTCAGAGGTATTCTCTTCGTCCTCCATGTAGTCTAACTCTAGGACATCTTCTGCGGGTGAAACCATGGTGAGGTCCAGCCGGGAGCCCCAGCTTGGTAAAGCGTGGAGCCCCATTCCCGCGTCTCTTTCCGCCACCGGGTCTCGGCCTGATATGGCGCGGGATTCCGGTTCTGCGGCTGCCGCTGTCGATGAGCCCCAGACCGACCCAGTGAGGGGCTCCATCTCTGCGGCGGACGCCCCCGTGTCTTGATTGCCAGCCGGCAAACCAGTGGACATGAGGGGGTCCTGTCCCGACAGGCTAGCTTGTTGTGCTAACCTTCGGCGGAGGCTCTTCATGGTGAAGCGGGCACAATGCCCGCACGAGCCGGGGTTGTCAATGGCCTCCTGGGCGTGTTCCAGCCCGAGGCAGGACGAAGAGATCTGGTGTGAGTCTGTGCCTGACACTTTCAACCCGCAGCCGCAGAGCCGAGCCTCCGAGTTCCTGACTCCTCTGGTGTGAGGGAGAGAGGCGTCCATCTTATACGCTGCGTGGCGTGAAGAGGACCGGCTCGTAACAGGTACGTCGAGAGAAAAAATAGTTCCCAACCTGTCTTTAATCCGTAGAAAAAGGACGGTGTGGCAGAGATGGGGACTCGAGTCTGCGACTCGGACTCGAGTCGCACTTAAGTCGCACACACAGAGACTTCAGACTTGACTTGGACTCTTGACCAAAAGACTTCAGACTCGACTTGGACTCGTGTGTTGGGACTCGTGAACAATCATTGTGTTTTCTATTGTTGGTGTATTAAAGGTGGGGTAGGTACATTTGAGAGAAACCGGCTCGAATTTGAAAATACACAACCGGAGATAATCTGCTAGAGGCTGCTACATCCTTATAGAGTAGTTTGGACTGAACTTTTTTAAGTTGGAAGAACTAAACAAAATTAAGTTAATGGAACCAAATTAAAAATTAAATTAACAAGAATATATTAAGTTAAGTACACTTAATACTAATAGTTCAATTGACTTCACTTTTTAAGTGCAACCGGTTTCCTAGATATTTTTCAGTAAAGTCATCTTATCATTTATTACAGTGTGGATATGTGTTTTTGAACATACTGTATCAATATCGTTGAGTTAAAATGGGATCAAACTTTCTATAAAGTCATAGGTTTCACCTGGAGTGGCCAACAGAGATCTATCACAGGACTTCACAGTTTCCCTCAGCCTATACATGGACTGCAGGGGGATATAAACTAACAAACTGTACAACAGAAAGTTAGCAGCTAGCTGGTAAACATCGTTGACTATTTGGCAGCTAAGGAGCCAAATATTTCCCTCAGGAATCGATGGAGATAAAAAATAGAGCTTAAAGCAGAGTGAATGTTGGATCTATGTTCCTCAGAGCGACACAAACACAACTCCACAATGTTTCTCCAGAACTGCAGCATGTGTAAATATGGCATGTGTTTGTTAATACATTAATTTAAACATTTTGAGGTTATTATAACATATCAGTGTCACTGTGGCCAGTAGAAAAAACATCTGTTAATGCAGGTCTTAAGCACATATGTAAAATGATTACAATGCATTTTCTGTGCTGATGTTTTGAAGCAGCGTATCAGCATTGAAATGTAATAATCTTTAGTCCTGAGTCTACAACACTAACAGTAGCTCTAACACTTATATTGGTTGATGTGCTGTGAGGTGGACCTGCATTATTGACTTTCATTACTTGTACCTTCAGCTAATACAGTTAAACAATGCGTTAAGTTTGATGTGATTGGAGCTTCACAGTTTAAAAACCTGTTGGGCTGTGTTACATCATAGTCAACATAACATCTGTTATTTTAAGAGTCTGATGCAGGCACTGTTGAGAGGAGGCAAGCAGGGAAATGGAGATATGGTTTTAACAATGTTTACAAAAGCTTAAAATTGTAGCCTTTCTGAGTGGAAAAGAGTCACAATACAGAAATGACTCATTGTGTTTGTGTATCCTGGTTGATTTGGACAATTAAAAGTAAATTCACTTAGTTCAATTCATTTAGAAAAACATCAGCCTTTACAAGACTATAAGTGCATATGATTACTTTATTTCCAACTAATGTTTCTTGACCTGCTAAATAACTCACAGTCTTATAATAATATATATAATATAAACTGTGCATATTTTAACCATTGAACAGATAAATGAGTATGGGATTTGCTGAAGGGTTATTTGGCTTAAGTTAAAATGTATTCTCAATGAGCTGAAAGAAGTTGATTGGAAGCGAATGAGAGAGGAGCAGAAGTCTAGACAAGATGACATTAAAGTGCCACAACCTCTGAATCTGAGTGCGCTTCAAAACCTTTATTTGTTTCTGAATTGAAGGAAAAATACTGTTAGTGCTCATGTAGGATGTGCTCTTCTTTCTGGTCCCTGACTGTTTGTTGGAGGATAGATTTCCAAGGGCTGTTTAAAGAGAGTTATTGTAATTAAGCAACGTCCTCTCTCACAGTCATGGGCTCTCATACTCAGTGTTTGAATGTGATTAAATTCCTGCTGTTCACAGTTAATACTTTACAATGAGGCCACCAGTGATTGCTCAAATTAGATATAAAGTTAAAGACAATTTAGAAATATACCTGCTGCTCGAAAAACATAATAATTAAAATTGCAATAGAACCGCTGATCAATACTAAGTAACTACTTAACTGGCTTTTGAATCATGTATAGTCTGTGCTATCTGTTTTGGCAAAAAAGACATCCCAATTACTGCCCTTCCAACACACTGACAGTCTCATTCTCTTTCTCACCTACTAAGTGAACATTTATCACTCGTCTACAACACAGCACGATACTTTGTGTTGCAAGACAGTTGAGTGTGAAATGCCGATAATACTTGCTGTCTCTCACAGCAAGTACCAGCAGACTGAAAGCCACAACTTTCGTACCATTATATTTGAAGTGTTATGCGTCTTTATAAGAGTTTTTTTGATTGTTTTTGACTATGGCCCAGGGGTTGATTAAGTGTCTACCAATCAGAGGGTCAGCAATTCAATCCCAGCCCACAGACCAATTTTCTTTGGTCTGTGAACATTTTCTAGATATTTACCAAACCCAGCCCATTCATTTTAAATGTATTTCGGTTGCACGGACCCCTAGGTGGTTTTTGGAACCCTTAGATTTTTAAGCTACTGTAGCAGGTCTATCTGGTGATTTCAACATCTACATTTGCTGCTGGATTCATTGGATTAATAATGTTAACATTGTTAACATTAACCATGGATTCTGCACGTCCAACTGTGAACTACTTGTTGTGGAAGCACTGATGATCTGAGCTCCTGGGTTATCTTTCTCTAACTTTATCTCTGCCTACCGTTCTGCAGAGATCCCTCATTTTTTAAATGCTAAAACTTCAGCTAACCTTTTGCACTCTTTCTGCACTGGCAGCTATACTGTAGGCCAGGGGTCTCCAACCTTTCTTCATCTGAGAGCTACTTTGAAAAAATGAAAGTGGCCAAGAGCTACTTGCATCACATCGCTTACATTTATTCACATAGCGCTCATCAGTTTAATTAAGCTATACTTTTGTACACGTGTGCAATTGCAATACCTCAAGCTTATCACAAATCTTAACTTCACATCAAGGTCCAAGAAAACGAAAATGTCTCACATATTATTATGGCCCACATAGTGAGTACTTCACTGAGAATTCACATACATGTCCTTAATCACCACCTGACAAGCATCTTATGGCGCTTATGGTCACATAAGTGCATTCACTCTTTGTTACAGTCAGTGAGAGGACTGGCGCTGCATGGAGTCCACCATAGGGGTATGCTGAAGTGTAGCCACTTAGGTTCACTCTAATAGAGTCATTTTCATGTTCATCAGTCAGCCTTGTTCTGTATTTAGATTTCATTCATGTCAGAAAAAGCTGCTTCACAAAGGTCTGTAGAACAGAACCAACCAAAGCAGACGTGTTCAGTGCTGCTTGGTGAATGTTCTTATAGTTGTCTGGGTCTTCAAGGCTCCAGAAATGTTGTGAGTTTTGCTGAGACTTCAGCTGAGCATGATTTTGGAGATGTATAACCTCCATCTCCATCTCCACAGGATTGACACTGAACAGTTCAGCCATCTTTTTCATCTTCTTCTTCGTCTTGACATGAAATTTTAAACCATAATAAATCAACTGTAGGTCTAGCCTCCATATATCTGTGTGTGAAGTTGTTCCATCCTCAAAAACATAAAAATAATGCTTCTGCAGTCGAGCTGCAGCTTCTAGCTACGGTCTTATGTTAAAAAAAGGACACTGAATGTCCTGAATGTGGCATCACACACATGACTTGAGTCTGAACACAGCAGACAACAGGAGTATACAAACTAAAATAGTGCATGTGGGTGCACACTCACATTCTCTGTCTTACTGTTACATGAATCCCATTAATGTATGAGACTAAGTTAGCTTCATCATATCTCAATCAGTGATTAAGTGAATAATAAAGTTTCTATCGGGTCACTATCAGCCTGTCACTCATTATTTTCAGGGAGGGGGCGGGGCTTGGAGGAACGGAGGAGACGGTGATCGCGGAAGCTTTCCCCTTGCCTTCACAAACTTTAGTATTTATCAACTGAAAATAGCAAGAGGACATTCATACTCTGCAATCCAAGACTTGATTAAATCCACCAAAAACCTGACATGACGATAACGAGTGTTTTTCAAAAACACAAATCCCTCCCTGTGTGGCCTGATTCAGAGCGGGCCGTGTCGCTGTTGGTTCTGGACTGGTGTTGCTGGATAAAGCAGACTGCTCCATGTGTGGTGTCGCTGTGCCGCTGTTACGTCTGTTCCTTGATCTCTGCGTCACCGACCAATTTGATATTCGTGTGACAGAAACAATTCTAAAATAAAAAAACGTTATTGTCCAGCGGCGGCCGAAAAATCAAGAAGCAACCTCACTACGCTATAATCGATAATCGAGCGGCGAGCTACTGAAAAGCTGCCCGCGAGCTACCGGTAGCTCGCGATCGACGTGTTGGAGACCCCTGCTGTAGGCAATTACCAAATATAAGATTTGACCATCTGGAAGTCAATGTGAAAAGAGAGGACAACATAACCACCAATGACTGCAGTTTATCTTGCTATAACCCCTCTTGATGGAGAGTGCAGGTAAAATTAAAATCATTAATCAAGTGCGTCCAGCCTAAAATTGACTCATTTACAGAATGTTGTGTCTAACGTAGTTCATATTATACATATTATTTCCTTATGAATCATTCTAATTTAATTTAAATGTCATTACAGATTATTACATTGCTTTGGTACAAATGCCACGCAAGATACATGATACTTATATAGTTAGTGGGGGTGCATGAAAAAGGCAAGTTTGTCATTAGTCGAAGCTAGCAAGCTTACACATTATTCTTATAAAATTATCCAGCAATGTAGATAAGTGATTTTGTACGGAAGAAAAATAACACACCATTAGTGTGTGATTCAATACTCTTTCAGAACCGATTCATACTGTTTTCATTTCTATCTCTTATAAAATAAAGAGAGAGAAACTTAATTTCATCTTAATCTTCTGTGCCTCAGTGCATACACAGTTCACACACTTGATAGCTCTGTTTTTTCTGTCTGGAAATACACCCATCAGTGACCCATCAACCCCATAATGTTTATCCCTAAAGGTGTTTTTCTCAGCTGACATTTTGACTCAGGGAAAATATAAAATAAAAACAATGTTGACTCCATTCTGTTTACACCTTAAGTCATGTATACATTTTGCACCCTAGAAAAAAGGTATGAAAACCCTAAAAACCTTAAAGTTTTAAGCATTTCATTATTAAAAAACAATAATAAAAGTTACATTTGAAAAAATACCCACAAGTATTATTATATATATGTCCCGGGTCATTATCCAACATAAAGAAACTTCTAATTTAGCCTCCATTTTGTGGCAACTTGAGAGTTCAGGTTCCTATTATGATTCAATAGGAGTGGTAAACGTATGCATTATCTACAGCAGGGGTGGGGAACCTTTTTCCTCTCAAGGGCCATTTCAATTTTTTCAACATCCTCTGAGGGCCGTACAAACGATTGACCTCTGCTTAAAAATCACAGCACATTCATTTGGCCTTTCTTTCATGCTGTGCAAAGAAAAAGCAACCTCTTAATCCAGATATCTCACCATGACTCGCGTATGCATGCACGTGCACGGAGTGGCATGACCACCAAAACAGAAAGATATGGACACAAGATGTGTGCAAATGTATTTAGTTTCCTATCCATGTGGACATGATTTAAGTGGGGGGGGACCTAACCTCCTCTAGGGGGGTCCGGGGGCTTGGTCCCCCGGGAAGATTTTTTTTTAAATATTGAAGTTGAAAGCATCAATCTGGTGCACTTTGAGAGCAAAATGAAGAGATCTATGGAAACATCTCTCAACACCCATATGAAACAGAACTGTAAGCAGATTTACTTTTTCTTTATGGATATTTTACAAATCACTCTCCTTTCAAACTGTATTCTTGTTTATTAATAACAACTTTTTTTTACTGTCATATAGTATTTTATACCTGTTTACTTTATTCTCTTGTTTTTTGATAACTATAATGATCATATAAAGATGTGCCTTTACCTCACTGGTTGGAGAAAAAGCTTCTTATATTCGTTAGCATAGCTAGCTAACCAGATGCTAATGATAACAACACAGTTATTGACTGTATGATCAGTATGACAGATGAACAGATCGCGACTGGGCTTTCAACTGAAGACACAGCCACGCAAAAACTGCGGCATGTGTACGGCTCCTTATGGGTGCTGCAATTTTTTGAAGTCCCGGAGTGGCGTTCTGGTGCTCTCCGTCAGCACTGCACCCCTGTCAGATAAGACATATACCACGGGATGACACGTTAGGCTCGTGTTGTGTTCAAGGACCATGACCGTTGCCAGGAAAAACAGGCACTCGCTTGTTTAATTATTTTGCGGTCAAGATTTCTTTAATTTTTTTCTTTTTTGCGTGTGTTTATAAATTACCTCGAGGGCCAAACCAAATGGTCTCGCGGGCCGTATACGGCCCGGGGGCCGGAGGTTCCCCACCCCTGATCTACAGAATCAGATCTGATGGCAAACTAGAATTTATGTAAAGCTAAAGTGTGCGTCTGTGTCCTTTACCTCTGCGCTCAGTGGTAACCACCAGGGCTTCCTGCTCCTCCCCCCAGCCCACAGCGGTGCGAGCAGTGAGCCGGAACACGTAGGCCTGTTCGGAGGAGAGTCCTGTGACGGTGAACTGTCGAGCGGTGGAGCCCACCTCCACTGTAGTCCATCGCTGAGGGTCCCTGCTGTCCAAGCAGTACGAGATCTGGTAGCCTAGTGAGCAGCAGACGGAAAGACAGACGGAGGACAAAGACAGTTGAAATCCGTGTAAAAGTCTTGCGTGTCAATTCGTTGTTTTTTTTGTGGCCTACTTTAGATCACAGAGCCCACAGGAATCAAAGGCAGCACAATGTGAGATGGGGAAAAAACCTGAACATCTAACCACACAATGCCACATACCACACAGCCACATTTTCACAGAAACAAAAACAAACAAACACACACCTCTGCAGTTCCTGAGAATGTCCATATCCGTTATGAAGAGATACATATTTAGTTGCTTTGCTGCTGATACCTCTGTAAGGATGAAGCCATTATACTCTGCGTTTCCCCAAAAAAACACTCATAACTCATTGCTGTCATAGAACGTCTGTGCTCATACACACATTTGATAAAAACACACAACCTCTCCCTCTCCTTTGGCTGTGACCCTCAGTGTACACGGCGTGTGTCTGTTTCTCTGTCTCATGTGCAGTAGGCCATGTAATAACAATAACACCCTTCAACACACACACACACACACACACACACACACACACACACACACACACACACACACACACACACACACACACACACACACACACACACACACACACACACACACACACACACACACACACACACACACACACACACACACACACACACACACACACACACACACACTCTCTCACACACACACTCTCACACACACACTCTCTCTCTCAAACCACTGATCCCCGACCAAGCTCACAAAGGCTCTCAATATGAAGATTGTATTGTACACCAATACACTAATCCACAAACACACACAATTGCGCGGGTGCGATTGTTTCACAGTAAGACTGTCAGGATGGTAATCTGCTCAAAGGGGCCTAATCTGGTTGTGCGAGTGATAATCTCATCAGATAGTCTGATTGTATATTAATATGAATATGTGTGGGGAAGATTATTGGATAACAGCTAGATAACAAATCCTCGTGCCAATTGGGTCAGAGCACAGCATTATGTTGTGAACTGAATATCATTAGGACGTCGCTGCTATCAGATACATGAGGCTCCATCTCCATTACAAAGTGACTGCTACTGAAAGCCCATTTTCATTTTGAGTTGAATAAAAATATGTAGCATACAGTATAATTCAAAGCAGAAAGGGATAGTTAAAAAAACATATTGTTCCACTGACTTGTTGTAATAGCAATATAGATTATTTTGGTGGGACATGCTGAGTGCTGAAGTTGATTGGAGATGTCTGCCTTCTCTCGCATATAATGTAACTAGACGGCACTTGCCTTGTGATGCTCAAAGTGCATACATTTGTATACACTTGTTGTATTTGTTTGTTTAAAGCAATGTTTCTATCCAAAAATCATGACCAGGTTCAACAAGATAGTCCGAAGAACCTTGTAGTTAGTGGTTTCTATCATGAAAAACTGAGCGTTGGTAACGAATTGGTCTTCCATTTCTACACTATATACAAATTGCATAAAATGTTAAAACACATGTCACTTTAGATCTTTGGATAATTTCCCCTCATACACTGGACAGCCCTGAGGAGTTCATATCCAACACCTCTGTTTAAGCTTGTTAGAAATCCCAAATCATACTGAACAAAGAGACAACCAAGTGAGTTTAAATAAGGAGTTTTTATTTAATGATCTTAATGGTATGTTTAATGGGTTGATTTGCTTTGCATTTATATTACATTTTATGTTTATTAAACCCCCAAGATGTACTAAATGCTACATAATAAATGCATAATTGTATTAAGTAAGAATAATTATGTCTTGATTTGCATTATTAATTTGCTCCTGTGTTTACTGCTTCTGTAATTTGTGAGATTTTCTTAATGTTTTCCTTCTCGTCTACAGGAAAATAATCACCCACCCGATTCACTTGCTACACAAACAAACGGTTGGAACGGCTTTTGGATTTTCTCTATTTAAATTTGCACAACACACCAGATGTTCTATGACACATCATGTTCAATTTACTATAGTAATCATTCTAGTATCCTTTTTTTTAGTTTGGGATGTTAACAGGTAGTGATGCAATAGGTGAGACACTCTGAAATGCCATTGCCATTAAAGCTTTCCCATTGTTGAAACACAGTCAGCACACTCAGAAATCCAGCCGGTTAAAAGGCATAATTACTTTTGTTAAGTACTTAAGTGTGTGATTTAAAGGTGGGGTAGGTAAGTTTCAGAAACCGGCTCGAGATACACTTTTTGTTATATTCCATGGAATGCTCTTAACATCCCGATAGCAATGAATATCTGAAGTGCTTTGACAAAAAATCCATAAAAAAATGTCATCTGTGGAAGCCGTAGTACTGTAAAAAGCACGACCAATCAAAGTAACTAAACTAAACTAAACCCGGCTAAAGTAACTGGATGTAACTGGATGTAAACTGGATGTAACTACCTGCCTGTCAGCCTTCCATCTGTGCACAAACTTATCTCGTGCCCTCATTGGTCATGTGCGCGTTCGTGTGTGTTGGAGGAGGGGCTCTGTAAAGAAGTGGCAGATTTTTTCCGGTTGTACACACACACACACACACACACACACACACACACACACACACACACACACACACACACACACACACACACACACACACACACACACACACACACACACACACACACACACCACGTTCTCAGCAAGGACACAGCAGGACGGCGCGTTAGTGTGAGTCTCTATGATCGAGAGAGAGAGATTTGCCCTCCCACACATCCTTCTGTCACAGAGTGGTGTCACACTAAATGTCCTCCCCCTTACAATACGGTCACACATCACTCACACTGTCCTGCTCGACTCCCTCCCCCACTGAGAGGACACATTCCACTCCTTTCTCCCCCCTTGTGCAACATACACACACCTGTCCCTCCTCTCACCTCCATACATCTCCTCTCTGCTGTCTCACCCCTTCTGTTCTCTCTGTTTCCAGCCCAGCAGCTCTCACATTCCTCTCGCCTCTACCTCGCCTCTTTTCCTTTTCATTAATCTGTTGTCTCTGATTCACTCCACATGCTGTGATTTGCAGTTCCAGTAACAAGTGAAATATGTGGGTGTTTATATATAAGGCTATAGTATGTATGCATTGGGAAAGTAGTCTTCAGCAGCTATAATAACCTTTTTTCCAGGTACAAGCTTCAAGACACACACACACACACACACACACACACACACACACACACACACACACACACACACACACACACACACACACACACACACACACACACACACACACACACACACACACACACACACACACACACACACACACACACACACACACACACACACACACTCTCTCTCTCTCTCTCTCTCTCTCTCTCTCAAACCACTGATCCCCGACCAAGCTCACAAAGGCTCTCAATATGAAGATTGTATTGTACACCAATACACTAATCCACAAACACACACAATTGCGCGGGTGCGATTGTTTCACAGTAAGACCTTAAAAGATCACAGTAGTATGTGTTGCTGTATGTGTGTGTGTGTTGATGTATGTGTGTGTGTGTGTGTGTGTGTGTGTGTGTGTGTGTGTGTGTACAATTGTTCACTCTTTTTCTCTTTTAGACAAGCTTTAGTCTTATTAAGTAAATCCATTGACACTACAAGCCTGAATATATGGCTTATTAATTAAATGTTGCTCCAAAATATTTGCTTTGTCATATGTGTGTGTGTGTGTGTGTGTGTGTGTGTGTTTGTTTGTTTTTGTACCTAATATGATGCCGTTGGGGTGTGTGGGCGGCTGCCAAACCACCCTAACTGATGACAACCGAACTTCTGGAAACACCATCCTGACAGGGGGGCCTGGGACTGGAGAGAGACATTGAGAAGGGAGTATAATGAAGCAGTAATAATATATACAGAGAGCAGTGGCAAAACAAGCTCAAAATGACTCCTTCAAAGCACTCATTAGCAAGAGAGTTTCTCAACATCAAGCACTTGTACTCTTATAAGTTAGTATGTTCACAGACACATCTGCATATGCACAGCCACTCACACATGCACACACATATCCAAACACGCACACACATAATAGTCTAATACATTTTTAAGAAGCATGGCACTTCTAAAAGGAGCAACATAAAGAAATGTAATTTTCTCTCAACCTCACCCCGTCCAGATAAAAGTACATGTTCCACATCACCAAATACATGTCAGCGAGCGTGTGTGTGTGTGTGTGTGTGTGTGTGTATGTGTGTGACAGACTGACAGACGGGATGGAGGTTCATTATAGACTGTGGAAATTGACTTCCCCACTCTTGTTTCATCCTGAAATGAGAAAAACTTTTCATACGTGACAATGTTTGATAGCAGATGTGCGTGTGAGTGTGTATGACTATGTGTGTGTATGTGTGACTATGTGTGTGTGTGTGTGTGAGAGTCTTTCTTTACGTGTGCTTGTGTATCATTATTCAAGGAGACAAGACCGGGCTGCTGGCATCCTGAAAAGTCTGTCATGGTTGTATCTGAGGGTATCTGCACACATGGCCCACACAAAAACACACACTCATACACAACTTGTTCTCAAAGTCTTGGCTGTGGAAGGGGTCTGAGCGGTGAGCTGTACCCAGTGGATGTAGGTGGGAAGAGGGCAAAGTGTAGAACAAACTGCTGGACAGAAAGGTCAGTGATCAGAGCGAGACACAGTGAGACATCTTACCGTCCTCTCTGGTTCTGAGCAGTAAGGGGCCGCTCTGTGGGCCGTCACCCATCCGAGTGTATGCCAGCACCTGCAGCTCATACACGGTGTATTTTTTGAGACCACTGAGGATCAGCGTCACACTCCCCTCTCCTTCTGCCACCTGAACACTGGGGGGACCTTCTGAGTCCTTCTCGCTGTAAATCACCTGGACACAGACACGCAAACATGCATAAATGTCACAAATGTAATCACAATCACAAATAAGGGTGATCTAAAATGAAAAATTAACAGTTGAATATTGGAATTTGCACAAAATTGTCTTTTTTTCTTAATTTACAGTAGGTTTGGTGGCTTCAAAATGATAAGTTTGGTGATACAATTATATATGGTCAACAAAAAATAAATAAAAATAAAACAAACTCACAAAATACTTTAAGACTGTTTCTTCCTACCTCAGATATTAATATTTAAAACTCCTCTAATCCATATTATATTACTATTCAATATTAACACTGGATCACAGGACTACTACTGTGTGCTGCAAGGTGTCACTTGTAGTGATGACCCCGCCCATCCCTCAGTTCTGTACGGGCTGCTACCTTACTGTCTCGCGGTCTGTCTGCATATCTTCTGTTTTGGTTCACTGTCACTGCTCTTATACCTTTGTGTTTGGCCACAGTCAGCAGTTGTTTTTATAGTCAAATCTTTAACATCTTTTAAAGGTCCGTACATTGATTTTTGAGTTCATGCTGCCCACAAGGTCTGTTAAATAAGCTTTTGTAAGTTTATAAACAGGCCACAGATATATAGTTTAATTTACAGTGAAACATGAAGTATAAAAGATATGGACATTTCAAAGTTTTTTCTTATTGCATTTCTATTCATTCTGTATAAGTTTAGTATTTCTGCACACAAAGATAACACAAATATTAGTATAATTTAATTCCAGTGGTGGCTGTGTAGGATTGTTTTTAGACCTGTGTTATATTCAAACATTTCTAATAACTCGAGAGAGTCTAAAAGTCAAATTATTGAAAAAATATAGTTGCAATCCTTTTTAAAATTCACAACATATTTTGATCTAACAAAATATTCAGCTTCAATCCATATTTGTTTGCATTTAGCTTTTTAAAAAACTAAATGTTCACAGCGGTCAAAAACTGATTGCTTCTATACTTGTAAGGCACCCACTGACAAGTAATATTCCTCAAAGAAAGTGGATTGAATGGAAAAAGACAAACTTATTTAAACCGATGAATCCCTTCATTCAAATTGAGGATTTTTGTATTTGAAAACCTCATGAGAAGGTTTGAAATGTTTTTAATTTACATTTCTTACAGTTTTCTTGCTTCAGATTTGGTGTGCTAGTGAGTAGCTGTACTGTACAGGATGAGGAGTTCATTGTGCCCACTACTGTACATTTAAGTCAACTTAATTTAGCCCCAAATGACACATTATGTATATGCCTAATAATTCACAATCTGCACAGCGTAACATATTATAATGAAGAAACATGTCAGCCAGCGGCTTGTTGATATGTGTTTCACATCAATGGATGTCAAGCGATGGATACAGAAGCTATGGATACAGATACAGAGGCTATGGATACAGAGGCTATGGATACAGAAGCTATGGATACAGAAGCTATGGATACAGAGGCTATGGATACAGAAGCTATGGATACAGAGGCTATGGATACAGAGGCTATGGATACAGAGGCTATGGATACAGAAGCTAAGGATACAGAAGCTATGGATACAGAGGCTATGGATACAGAAGCTATGGATACAGAAGCTATGGATACAGAAGCTATGGATACAGAAGCTATGGATACAGAAGCAATGCCTGTTGTTTTTTGCCTTGACAATGAGAAAAATATAGAAAATCATGAAACCTGACTTTTTACGGAAACGTCTACAATAAACCAATCCTGAATTCAAAAAGTACACCAGTGCCCTTTCACTGGTAACAGCATTACGTCTCAAAAACTGTTTGTTCCTGTTCTTCTCTCTCCATTTTTTTATTTTCATGAACTCCCTGACACACTTAAAAAACAATTTGAAGGAAAATGTCAGCTCTTATGTGTGGCAGGAGAACTATTAAACATCTACTTGGGGATGGGAGATGTGAAGAGCTACCGCTTGCAGCCAGTTCCCATCTCCAGTATTAGCATGGTAGGCATACTTCTCAGTGTGATCCTCAGGAGAGCACAAGAAAACACACATATGGGGAGTTTGATGTGCTTTGGGCATGGTGTATGATATGAACTGAATTTAACACAACATTTTAAGATACTGGATGGTACTGGTTCCTATCACACAGTCACAGCCGGTTTTTCTTAGTGGAATTATGTATTTTTAACACAACCGTGTCCATGCATTGGAGGATAAATATCCTTCCTTTAAAGCTTTCTTCTGCTGTCTTTTGTTTGGGCGGTGATTAAGAGCTGCACTCACTGCCAGGTTTACATTAGCAACAAATATTACGTGATGTGCTTTTCTGTGTAACATTTTCCTTTCCCAAGATGTTGAGGGGAGCTACATATATTTGCCACCGAACAAGAAAAGTTATATTGCAGAAAAACAGAATACTGTCTGCCTTTCATTCTTAAATCAAACAAGGAGGTGGAGTACATTATAATAAACCCATTGGAGGGTCTGCGTGGGAGAAATGTGACTGCCAGTAAGTAGTGCACTCAGGTAAAAATGTGTGCACCTGGCACTTCACCATCAACAGTATTCATCCAGCTTTTTCTTAAAAACCTGAAAATGTCAAAAACGTCACCATCAGGAGGTTCCAGCATGACAGACTTATCCAACTGAGTTTGTGAATATAAAAAGAGATGAGCACAAATTTGGCAGACATGGATCGATTTGAGGCTATGTTTGGGTCACTATTTTGGACTTACTTTAAATACTAGTGCAGAATGTTCAAAGCCTATTCACACAATGCATGTTTATTTAACAAATCACATTTGCCTAAACTGCAGCTTATGCTTTATATTTTAAATAAACAAAGCACTTCCTGAAACCAACAGGCTTCATGGATTATTATCTATTTTTCATAAATGAATAATCCAGCTTTGTTTTACTATGACATGACAAGAACACTGTTTTATGAAAGGGAATTAAAGATGAAAGTCTTTCTTTTGTGCATTTGAACAGTTACACACACGCCCCCCTGTAGCGGGGTGCTTTTAAAAGCAGTAATGTAGGAAGAACAAAAGTAGAGCAGTTACAGCCTATTACGTCATTTGCTTAAATTAGTTCTTGTGCGCTGATGTCTATGTGCATCTATGTGTGTGTGAAGGTATTGTTGAAGGTGATAATGGGCTAGGGGGGGCAAGTGAGCATGCCAAGGTGGGATTGTGTATGTGTGTGTGTGTGTGTTGTATAAACCTTATAGCCAAGTATAATTCCATTCTTCTGTGCCTGAGGGAGAGGAGACCATTTGAGCAGGATCCTGGTGGAGCTCACTGCCTCTGTCGTCACATTCACCGGGGATCCAGAGGGAACTAGAGCACACACACACACACACACACACACACACACACACACACACACACACACACACACACACACACACACACACACACACACACACACACACACACACACACACACACACACACACCACACACACACACACACACACACACACACACACACACACACACACACACACACACACACACACACACACACACACACACACACACACACCTAGATTACCAACAGTGGACTATTATGCCACACTGACGAAGTAAGAAACATTATGTTCTGTCATTTTAAGAACACCTGAAAAAAAAGACATTCTTTATCTATATATGTTCTTGTTCTTTGTCACAAAGGACTCAAATTGTATGCTGAGCTGATGAATATGTCTTTAAACCTTCTTTATGTGCTTTTTCAGAGCAGACGGAAACATTCCTTTAGTAATTAGATTATTAAAAATGAATCAATGCAAAGAAGCCTTTGTTTAAGGCCCAGCCCCCAGATCCCAGCCGACAGGGGGGGTGCTATGAACGATGCAGGGATTGGTTTTTGAGAGCAATTGAGGGGCTGTCGCAAGCAATCCCGAAACAATTAATAGTTTGGATAGTTGTAATTGCTTATTGCTGCTGGACAGCACGTAACTGAGAAAGAGAAAGACAGAGAGGGAGTGATTGTTTGTGTGTGTGTGTGTGTGTAAGGTAGAAAAAAACAAAAACAAAACTCACTTTTATGGTCCATGAACTCAATCACTTGAAAGTCACGATTGATTGGATGACAGAATGTATTTATATTTTCTCTTAATTATAATATTGATATTGTGTAGTGTGTTTTTTGCCCATATGATATCAACTGGGACTTATTCCTTTAAACAAATCCTCATATGCAGAGCCATAACCTGCTAATGTCCCTGTGAGCTGGTTGCAAAGGCATACTCTAACAGGGTTCTCTTACACACAGCAAAGTACAACGTCACTATGAACCAATCTTTGATTTTATCTCAATTCTTTCCCCCTCCCTCTCTTTGTCAATCTTCCCCTCACTGAAATATAGGGAAAGTATAAACAGCAGAGAGAGGTGGCAGGATGAGGGGAGACTCAGGGAGGGAATGGGCACTTTAATCCTCACCCATCTTCTACGCTGGTAATACGATATTGGATAGATCTGTTGGGTTTCTGGGAACAGGAAACAGGAGTGAATGAGGTCTGTGTTCTCACCAGATTCTGCAGTGAGTGCAGCGACAGTGTGGCTCCATGGTCCGGATCCTATGGAGTTGTAGGCTTGTATCTGAACCTGGTACTGAGTGAAGGGATTGAGGCCCTCTACGGTGGTCTCACTGGTACCCCCTTCTCTCTCCACGTCCTCTGTCCTGTCCTCCCCCTGGCCGTCAGTCCTCCACACACGCAGCCGGTATCCCACGGTCTCGGGACTGCTATTGAACTCGGTCTCTGGAAGAGGCTGGAGGGCAAACAAAGTGAAAGTGGAGAGTTAAAAGATTAAAGAGAGTTAGGGTTAGCAGTCTGATTTGCATTTCAGGGGAGAGCAGTTCGATCCCACCCCCTGCAGTCAACATGTCGAAATGTCCTTGGGCAAGGTACAGTACTGAACCCCAAATTGCTCCCGTAGGGATGTCTACAATAATTAAGTGTATGGGGCATTCTACCGAATTAGTACAAAGTACGGTCCCACAACAAGAAAAACTATTTAACAAAACAATTAAGTATTCAGACATAGATATTTACTAAGAATATGTTATGGTTTATTTAAACACAAGGCATTACATGATATAGTGATAAGCTTAATATATACAAAACATAATTTATAGGGTACTTTCTATTGGGAAGTAGCTGTCCCCAACCCTGACATCTACATTTAAATTTCTGTAAATAACACTTAAAATTTTTTTTTTTATTTTGTTGAATGGTGTATATAGAAGATCTTTATGATTACATTCAAACAGAAGTTGGAATATTTAGATTTATTGTGGGTTTAATTTTTTAACAAAAAAACTATACTCAAAAAATCATGTCCCCAGTTTTCATGTCACTACCGAAACACAAGGGGTTTTAGTCCAATGGCTGAGCCTGGTTTTTAGCCACACCCCTGTATTTTTGACTAGGCAGTGACACTGCATCCCTGTCCCTCATGGCTGAATGGCAAGTAGCTATATCCCATACTTTTGATATAAATCTGTTCCAAAATATGAAAATCGGCATGTAACCTTAAGAATATTATTAAGAACATATTATCTTCAATTAAGTACACTTTTTCGGGGTTTTATGCAAAGTGTTAGGTTTTTATGTATGTAAACCTCTTCAAAGACGTGTATTCTAGCCATGTACTTTCTAGCATTCTTTAGTTATGCTCAATTTTAGCTAAAATCGTCACTACCGAAACAGTCACTACCGAAACATATGGTTATGTTTCGGTAATTGACATGATCGTTTCGGCAGTGACAAAATGGAATGGTAAGCAGGTAAATCCCATGGTTTTTAAATAAATGTGTTTTAAAGTCTGAAAATCAGTGAGTTACTTTAAAGGTCTCTTTTTTTAGGCATATATTATAGGTCTCAGATATATAAAAAACATGTCTATGAAGTGTTTTGCTCAAAATACCAAACAGATCATAAATTATAGCCTCATCCCCCTCTATTTCAGCCTGTTACTAAAGTGCTGATTCTGGGTCAGTAGCTTCAAACATTCACACTTCAACACAAGGCATGTTATGAGTTAAGATTAAGCAATAAGGTTGAGGGAACATGATACAACCTTGAGAGCAAAATACTGTGGTCACTACCGAAACACTGGATGTTTTGTAAACAATTAAGTATATTGACTTATCAACTAAAATCATATGATACCGATTGGTTTAATGTATGTTCAATTTCAACAATCATCAACTCTGGAATCAATATGATCAGTATTATGCATTTTACAAAGAAAGTTTGCATTATGAATTGTATAAATTGAACTTTGATTAAAAATTAAATTGCATTGATTTAATTGTGAAAACCCTCAAGAAATATTTGTTAAAATACTATTTAGAGAAGGGAAGGTAAAACAATCTTAACAGGTTGATATAATACTTTTTTACTACAGTGTATGTACTATGTTTCGGTAGTGACCATTTTTGGTAGAGGAAGAACATTCCAATACAGTCTGAAAATACGATATGAAAATGTACGGTTCTTTTACTAGATATGTGTAATTTAGATATGTTACAACATATATTTGGACAAAGTTTTGGGAAAAAACCATTTCCAACCTGACTTTTCACCAATTCGGTAGAATGGCCCGTACACATGTCGCTTTGGATAAAAGCATCAGTTGAATAAGATGGAATGTAATATCTAATTTATTTGTTCATGGAAGTCATTCCTGAAGATTATATCACCATAATGGAGGACTAAAGGAAATTCTGCCTCAGTTATATTTTACAAACACTTAAAAGAAGATGAACCTTTATTAACCCCCCTAGGGGGAAATTCAGTTTTTGCAGATAAAAGGGTAGTTGGATATGTTCTTGTAAAACATCTGAGTTGAGTGTATCACTATGAAGCAACTTTAAAGGGGTGTACCAAAGTTAAGTTTTTAGAGTTAAGTTTACAAACTCATATTAGCTGCTTAAAGATATGGCAATTGTCATGATTATTTTCAAGAGAGATGTCTTATATTGTGCTCCTTGTTCTACAATGGCTTAATAAATAATAAATCTAATCTAATTTCCTGTCACCCTGCCTCCTTCTCTTGTCCATACTTTCCTATCATGTGCTTATGCATTAGGGCTGCAACAAACGACTAATTTGATAATCGATTAATCTATCGATTAATGAAACGATTAATCGACTATTCAGACTATTACTGTATGCCTTGCACAATTTCTCAAACGCTCTTATTTAGCCATCAACTTTTATATGTAGCTTGAGGTTGTTTTAGGCATGTGGAAACAATGAAGACAATAACAATAAAGATAAATACTTGATTCAAAAATACATATACTATTAAATTAACTAAACACATTTTGAACAAAATTAACATTGCTTTTTATTTAAATTAAATACAATTTCACATCAAAATCGTATTAAATAATCTGATGACAGAATTGTAAACAGAATAGCTGAAACTTAAAAAAATAAAATAACTCGGTTACCTCTGTTTGTCTTTTTGCATATTAGAAGCTAGTTGGCGACACTATGACTGCGATATAATGTTTTTGTAGCAATAATACATGACATATATTTTTTAAATGTCTCCAGTACCGATAAAAAGACCAATAACGTTGGAGCTTAACGGCGCGTAAAACACACGTGATGACGTCACTAACGAATCGACGACTGAATTAGTTGGCAACTAATTTGGTAATCGATTTTAATCGATTAAGTCGATTAGTTGTTGCACCCCTAGTCATAGGCTCATCATCAGTGTTCAGAAGTTTCGTTTGTTCACAGCAGGTTTTTCCATACACGTTTTAAGCAAACATTTTATCTGCTGTGCTGTGCTGCGGATAAGGATGTGGAACACTTTAAATACCCCAGTGATTTAGCTCAGCTTAGCATTTAGGAGCCATAATACAGAATGTCACATTAGCTATATTACCCTTAATATGCAGTTTAGAATAATAGCCTTAGCTAAAACCATTGTGATAGTTCCATTACAGCAGAGAATCTAGCATAGCTCAGGCTGAGCGCAAACATGTAGGTAAAATCCCATTAGCATTCTGCACAGGTAGCTCATAGCGCCTCAGTGTCTGTGTCTGATTTGACAGGCTCTTTTTCTCATTCCAACTCTTAAATGGAAAATACTCTGCTCTCCATTTATGTTATAATAGAAGATGGGATGGGGGAGTAAAAGAGAGAGGGAGGGAAAGAGAGAGGGGCAAAGAGCAAGGAAAAGGAGCGCAAAAGAAAAGACAGTAAGGAGAAAATTACATTGCAGTTTGTGCTGCTAGCAGTCAGAGCGCTGAATGGAAAATGTGACAGATTAGCATTAGCACTGATAACAAGGAGAAACACTGATTATAGGCTGTCAGCCACTCAACCTGTTCAGCCCTGCTGCTGGTGAGTGCACATGCACCTGCATATGTACACATGCACTGATATACAAAAGATGGGCATTCACACATATATGAAGAGCAAAGAAACACAAAGGAAATATCCAGCAGTCAAATTAGCATTATTTGAATGATTATAAAAAGGTAGAGAGAGAATAAAGTGCTTTCAGGGGAAAGTGTGTATCTGCTCTTGTGTGTGCTTCAGTACCTTCCAGTTGAAGCGCAGACTGGTCTGTGTGGCAGACAGCAGGGTGAGGTTAGATGGGTGTGAGTCAGGGGCATCTTGGAGGGTCTGAATCAGCCTGGAGGGGGCACTTATGTTACTGGAGCCGACAATGTTCGCCTGCCGCATCCTGAACCTGGAGAACGGAGAGCTGGAGGTTAAAGGGGCATTCCACGGAATCTACACAGCAAGTTCAGTTCATTTGTCATTTGTAGTACTACTCAGCCTGAGAAAATGGTTGTATGATGTCTACTGCTGCACCCAAGGGTGTGCTCCAAAGTTTGAACAAATGATTGATGATGAATTATCTTGGGGACTTTTTGACTCCTATATGTCAAATTGTTGATAATAGAGATGATATTGAGCTGCCTTTTGGGTGAAATAGGATAGGAGTATGCAATATTTATTTGGTGAAGTACGGTATCATGTACGTCTCCAGTTGGACATTGGGGTTAGGTTCTTTTTTAAAGGTGAGCAGTGTAATATTTTTGATTACCCTGCGTTACTGTAGAAGCAGTAACTTTATTCACAGTTTCAAGAGTTTTTTGCTCAATATCACAGAACGACAACACAACCAGACGTCACAGTACTAGTACAATAAAATAAAAATATTGATTAAATTATGTTAGTAAGGGCGTTTGTGACATGTGTTATTTATTTCTGAAAAGACCACTGGCATTTCATAAGATGTCTGAGGATGCCAAACCTTCAGTCAGAAAAGGACACACACACACACACACACACACACACACACACACACACACACACACACACACACACACACACACACACACACACACACACACACACACACACACACACACACACACACACACACACACACCACACACACACACACACACACACACACACACACACACACACACACACACACACACACACACACACACCAAGGCAGAACCAAGTGTCTTTTTTTGCATACATTTAAAGCTTCTATTGAGGTTTTCGAATGAAGCTCCAATCTCTGTGGTCATTTTTCTATGACGTCATCATCCTAAAATATATTTTTTTAAATCCACAAACTAAATTCTTAATTTGAGTACATGATTCATTGGATTGAATGAGTACGTTTTTTTTAAACTTTAATATAACTTAACGGCCCGTCCACACAGCGGCATGCGTTGAAGCTTCCAACGCTTCTGCCCATTCACTTTGAATGGGGTGACGTCACTTTTAGCCGAACTGCATTTTGGGAAGCGACGTGGAGCGTTGCTGGCGTTGCTGGCTTCAAAAGTTGAGCAATGTTCAACTTTTGACGCCTCGACGGAGGCGTCAGCCAATGAAATCCCGTTTATGCAAATCTGCCAGTACAAGCACTAGCCAATCAAACCGCGTGTATGCTGGAAGAGACTACGCAGGTCATTACCTCATATTCCAAAAAATGGAGGGAAAATTCATTATAGCGGTAGTGAATCACCCGGTGCTGTATGATCAGTCTCTGTTCATCTACCGGGATACAAACCAGAGGAGCGAGGCATGGAGGGAGGTGGCAGAGACAGTGGATGAAACTGGTAGGTTTTCGCCTGTTTGGGGATTTTATATCCAGTTTACTTCGTTTTAACATTGCTTTTGCTTTGTATGTCGGGGGCGGGAGATTCATGTGATTGGTTGTTGGTCGCGTTGCTCGCAAAAAATCCCCAAGCTTCAGATACGCCCAGCTTCAAGTGTCAACGCACGCTGCTGTGTGGACGCTCCGTAAGAGTGAGCTTCCCTTTTTGTGCAACCAACAGTAGGGCAAGACGTTTTTTGGTTGTAATGAAATAGATGCAGCCATTTGGTTTGATTTATATTAACATCCTAATGCTCTGGAGTTATTGGAAATGTTTGGATCACATGACTTGGAAACAATCTTTCACCACTGGAACCGGGAGTAAAAGCATATTCAAATGGTACCGTAGAAATACAATGTTAATGGCACAGGTACACATTTGAAGCTTCTTCCTGTTTGGTAAAACCACAAGGGAGTGTGTGTGTGTTAAAATGTGTGGGTGTTCAGAGTGCGTGACAGAGACTACATCTATGAGTTCTGGTCCCTGTATAGGGAGATTGAGAGCACGGCGTAAAGAGGATCTTAAGGCGGGGGTTTGAAACACAGACAAGTGCATCACTTCATCTAATGTCCCAATGGTGTCGCCTGTGACAACATAATCCCTGTGAGTGTACAACATGTGCACACACACACATTGCGATCCCATTACAGATGAAGGCAGCAATACAGAGAGCAAGAGGCAGAGAGAGACTGAAACATACAGAAAATAAATTGATTGATTTTTTAAAAAAAAGGGGAGAGAAGAGGAGGAAGTGTTACTGCTGTTCAGTGACGATAGATCACGTTTATAAACTTCAGGCTCCCCACGGCCCTTGAGCAGGGATTAAAGTCTCTCCTCTCTCTTCCTTTCCCTTGTCTCTTCTCCCCTTTAATGCTCTCCGCTGCCCTTCCCACCTTCTCATCCCCTTTCTTTTCCCCTGCCCTCATCCTTCCCTCTAGCAGCTAGAGTCTAGCTGGTTGCAGGAGGGTAATAAGGATCTGCATGCAGCAGCTGTGAAGGTGCTGACAAACAGAAAAGTCTCAGATGGAACTGCCTCTCCGTGTGTCTGTGTGATTTATCTAACTTCACCTGAGTCTTGCAATACTGCAGAAACTGGCGGAGAGTGAGATGTGTGTGAGTGAGTTTGTGCGGGTGTGTTTGCAAGTGGAAGCATTTGACTGTGTCCTTGTACTTGTGTGTTTGTTGCTAACCTGTACTTGGTGAATGGAGAGAGGTTGGGAATCTCCACACTGTCCGCATCAGGCTGGTTGTCTTTCTGGTAGACAACAGTCCATATGTCCTCCTTTCTATCGTCCTTAACAACCTGTTCAAAAAGGATATTGTCTGTTATAAGAAAAGGTGGTGCAGTAATGATGTATTTTTGCAGGCTGCCCGAAATGTAAGAAAAAAAAAGGTCCCGCACCAAAAAAACGTCTTGATATTGTTAATTATGCTTTTTAAGTCACGTGACTTTTAACCATATATAGAAGCTTCGGACATTAAGGAGAGAGAAAATACTGTATGTCGTATTACAAAGGTGAACATTTGTTAAGCATGTGTTAACCACAGCTCTTATTTCAGGCATCTGACCACAAACACGTGTGAATACTGTTGGACTTCGAAATCAGGGGGTAGCAAGTTCGAGTCCCACTGCTGTCAGCATCAAGACACTTCACCCCAAATTGTTCCTGTGGGGATTGTCCACAGTACTGAATGTATGTAAGTTGCTTTGGATAAAAGCGTCTAACAAATGACATGTAATGAATACCATTGACTTTGAGAAAAAAGGGAACTGGAAGTGGTAAAATGCTAACTAATTTACCCGTTTAAGGACTTAACATTTCCAGCCAAGTTTTACAAAAAGTGCAGAAACACTAACAAGGACACACGCACCTGGCCTTCTACGATCCATTGTGATATGCCAGTCTTGCCATCAGATCCAGGGCGAAACCGGAGTGTTGCTGTGCGAGGGCTGATGTTGGAGATGACTAAGTGAGATGGGGAACCAGGAAGCTCTGCAGATAGAAAACAACAGAATACTGCTTTATTCAAAGCTACATTAAGATTCAACTTATTGTCATTACGTAGTACAGGCACTATGTAACGAAACGTTTTCTCTGCATTTGACCCATCCTAGTGTTAGGAGCAGTGGGCTGTCATTATGAACGGTGCCCTGGGAGCAGTGTAGGGAACGGTGCCTTGCTCAGGGACACCTCGGTAGCACTTGGTCTTTCCGGGACTTGAACTGGTGACCTTCCAGTTGCCAAGCCAAGTCCCTATGGACTTCGCCACCACCACCACCACCAGCAAAGAACAAATAACTACATATAATTGTGCTATCATGCAGCTAGTACTTGCAGGTTACTTTTCTCCATATGCATTAAGTATTTCATGTATTCTTACAGGTAAGTACAATACCATTTTTGGACAAAAACCAGCAGGATTTAGCACTTATAATACTGTAATTTGTGATGTGTGAATACTTCACTGCTGGTGCTGCTGCAGCGAGGTGCTATTAGCATTCAATTTGAAATACAAATGTTTTGTTCAAGCAGAGAAGGACTGCAGCATCACAGCATGGCACACTCTTTCAAACGGACCAATCAAAAGCAATGAAGAACAGAAATAATGTTTTATAACGACAGTTCAATGTAGGGATACAAATAGGTACATTGCCAAAACTCATACAAATAAAACTGCAACATGGCTCATCATCAGTAAAACACCTGCAATACAAATTGATAACCTGATGAGAAAAGTCCTGTTGCCATTAATGACTCAAATATAAAGGCTTTAATTTAGAATTAGCCAAGAAAATGCTTCCAGTCTTTTTTAAAAATGTCTATGGGACCTTGCTTGGCCATGAAAAGGAAAATAAGAGATTTGTTACACAGAGGAAAAATGTTAATTTTACTTAAGCACGGCCACTTATGCCACAGCTGAATAGGTCAACAATACAATACAGAGAGATACATCTGAACACCAGTGGAGGCGAGACGTGAATTAAATGCACAGTTCACTAAAATACATCTAAGGCTGTAAATGTTTGAGTATGCAGCAGGGCTCATACATGTGGGTTCATTATTCCTATTCCAACATTGTTCCATCTCCGTGGCAATAGTGAGTGAAAGCTAGGAAACGTGCAAAGTGGCTGACCAGCGGTGGCAGCCTAAATGACACAACCACTCTGGAGAGAAAAGAGAAGCTAAAAACATGTGAGCGTTTGGCTTAGAAACCCCCTCAATCCAGAATGTTTTGTCCATTTCAAGGTGCATCTACAGTATAAGTATAAAAACATGTCCACACAAAGCTGAAAAAATACTATTTTTTATCTTCCAGTTCCCATCCTCCCACAAAGAAATGTTATTAAAATGCAGAAAACATCAACTTATTTCTTTTTTTCGTGATGATAACTTCAGGTAAGATAATTACGACAGCGGCTCTTCTTCCTCCGCAGGCTGAGGAGGTTCAATATGGACTCCAGGATACTCTGCAACTTCTACAGGTGCACCATAGAGGGGATCCTGACTGGCTGCATCACGGCCTGGTACGGCAGCTGCACCGACCTCAACCGTAAGGCTTTACAGAGGGTGGGGAAAACTGCACAGAACATCACCAGGACGGGGCTGCCATCCATGGAGGACCTTTACTCCCAGCGGCTCAGGAAGAAATCCCTCAGGATTATAAAAGACCCCATTACCCCAGCCTCAAACAGTTCTGTCTGCTGCCGTCTGGCAGGCGTTACCGCAGCATCCGGACTAAAACCACCAGACTCACACAGGCAATAAGACTGTGAAACACCTGAACTGTTGAAGCTAAATCTGTTAAACACCTGAACAGTTGAAATAACATCCCTAATATTCATCTGGCTGCTACTTAAAAATGATTGAAAAATGATTGATCTATTTACCTATATATCATATTTCAATAACTTGGATATAGGCTCTTATTGCACCATTTCACATTTTAAACTATTTTTCTTTTTGTATTTACTATTTACTTGCACTCTTTTTTTCTTTTTTCTGTTTATCTGTGTTTTGTGTTGCTCTGTTGGAGAAGCCTGTGACACAAGATTTATTTCCCCACGGTGGTGAGTTTTTCTTTTATTGTAAACTGGAATAAATCAAAGTAGAATAATAATACGATTTGTATGCACACTTCAACCAGAACTAAATATTCCAATAAAAGCTTTACAACTCCACCTTTCAAATGCCACACACAATTTACAGCTGGCTCTGAATGGACTTCCTCCCTGACTGCATCGGTCAGGCAGGCAGCACGTTGGACGACTGAGTGTGGGCTTGAATCCTGTTTTTCTTTTTAAATGATGTCCAAACAAATGAAAAACATGACTGCTAGTTTCTGTTAATGAGATTTGCATAATCAAGCATCATCACACTCCACTTTGCTCTAAATTGTCTCACTCATCACAAGCCGAGCACTTCAGACCCTCTCTCCAGCCACTCCTCTCCACTGTGTTGGTTGACACTTTGTATCCCTTCATGTTGTAAGTGCGGCTGTAATCCATCCCGCTGCAGCATCACAAGCATCACATTTGCTGAACATGGCAGAATAAAGATGTAAAGCCAGTGTTTTCAATCAAAGGCCGTTTGCTGTAACATGCCACAACACTGGAGGCATCAGATAGATTATATAGAATCTTTGATTTCTTTACATAACATGACTCAGTTATTATGGAAACCATTGAATATGTATTCCGGATAGAAAGAGGAACATGTGAGCAACAAACGACAAATGATAGCTTTCAGCCACTATTGCTCTGAAAGTGCATGCAGCAAACTTGTAAAGGGTTATAATGTGGACATGTTGACATCAGCTGCCTTGCTCAGATGAATGACAAAACTCTCTCTCCATGAATTCATGAATAAATAAACAAGGCAAGAATCTATGCTGGGTGGATCTCTCTCTTTCTCTCTCTCTGCTCTTTCTTTAGTTCTTTTTCCTAATATCCAGTCCTCCGTCTTTCCTTCAGTCTTTTGCTTTCATGAATTAATGAATAACTTCAGAATCTAAGAAATGTCTGTATCCATCTTGCTTTCACTTTTTCTGCTTTTATTCATAAATTAGTAATCAGAAAATGTTAGGACAAAAATTCAGCTGTACGAGCAAAGTTGTTCTTTCCTTTTCCTCCTCTTCCTCTCAGTCAATTTCTGAGGGACTAGGTTCTTGTGTTCTTCGGATATGCGTTTTCCTCTGTTCTTTCCTTGTTGTGTTTCTCTATCTACTCTTCTTCTTCAGCCGTGCTCTTGCCCTTTCTCTCCCATCTCCGCATTCACTCCACATTGCCATTTGCAGTTAATCAGTACTAATAATGATCGTAACTTGGCTTAAGTCCAATCGTGCAAACTCATCATGAACACAAGCATGGCGTGCACATGGAATACACACATTAAACCACACACCAACACGCTCTCAGATAAGCTGTACATGACTAACTTAGATGTGACTGTGCATGTGAAAGTGTGTGTTGCTTGTGTGGGTGATGATTCATGGATGCACAATAACAGCCACTTATCAGCCTGAGGAAAGACAATGGCATCGAGCGAGATAATAACTCGTATTTACTCTGCTACACGAACACAAGAGAGAATCTGAGGGAGTGTTTATTGTACCTGGTGGGACTCCAGTGGAGATGGTGGAGGGTGTGACCACACCACGTCCTGCGGCAGTGAGCGCGGCCACCTGCAGTGTGTACAGTGTGGTGGAGGTGAGGCCAGTCAGCTGGTGCTGCAGGGTGGAGTTTGAGAGTGTACGTTCCACCCGACCCGACTCTACGCCTGGCACTTCCCACCACAACACGTAGCCTGCAGGGTGTAGAGCACACACTGGGTTAATAAAGGTGAACATAGACATGAGCGGACATGTGTGCACACAAACACATGCACACGCACACACAGTATAATGAGAGGTTCAGAGCCAAAAAGGAGGAAGAGAGGGAGGGAGGGGTTACTACAGAGTATGTCTGTCCATACGCATTTTCACAGTCATGCATCACACTCCACCACCTTCAATTACGTGTGTGTGTGTGTGTGTGTGTGTGTGTGTGTGTGTGTGTGTGTGTGTGTGTGCATGTGTGTGTCTGTGTGTGTGTGTGTGTGTGTGTGTGTGTGTGTGTGTGTGTGTGTGTGTGTGTGTGTGTGTGTGTGTGTGTGTGTGTGTGTGTGTGTGTGTGTGTGTGTGGGATGCCACTTGTAGGTAAAGCCCTGAAGAGGGTGAATGGTCCCTCATCTGTCTCTGCGCTCACCTGGAGCTGGACGAAAGCAGGTTGAGGAGAAAAGAGTAAATGTGGAAGGTGACCTCCATTAAATAACTGTTTACCCCCCCCCCCCCCCCCCCCCTTACACACAATGTGTAAGCAGCAGTCTGTAAAGCCATTGCATCCTGATGCTGTTACACTGTGATCTTGTTGTGTAGGTGCCTGATGAATGTCCGGCATGGTCGACAGCACACACATACATACGTACATAATGTATGCATACAGACACACACACAACATGTAGTGGAATCGCATAATTCACAGCACCATTCTTTGAACAGAGCTGTGGACGAGCTGAGGCCAAAAAGATTTTGGGAGAAAAGTGCCTTAAACTCTGTGATGCGCCACACAAACAACCACCCTGGGTGTTGGGATGAGCGCATGTTGGAGATAATGTGAGAAGACAAGCTGCAGAGAGAAGGGATTAGCTGATGATGAATCAGTTGTACACACACACACACACACACACACACACACACACACACACACACACACACACACACACACACACACACAGTGTCGGAGACAAGGGGTTTTATTTAGACATTAAATAAAAGACTAAGTGAAGATTTCTGAAGAAAATATAAAAGTTTTAGGCTTCCTTGCTCACTGCTGCCTCAAGGGGATGCTTGCCACTTTTTCAGTTCAATTTGTTATTCTACGACACACTGTTTTGGTCCACCTGTGAAGAATCCTTTTTAATTGGAAACGCTGGGCACATAATGTTTTATCATTGTGCATTTTACTTTCTGGCAAAAACATACTACCTTAATTTAAGCTCATCTTACCACAGCTGTTAGTGGGACTGAAAAGAACGTCTTAAAATTAAAGTTTCTTGATTATAGAAGAAAGATGGAGGTGGTGGAGGAATGCATGAGTGAAAATGCTTTTACCGGTGATGATGCCGTTCTTATCTTCAGGCTCTGCCCAGCTGACTCTGAGAGACGTGTCCAGGATTGCAGTGAAGCTCAGGTGACGAACAGGTCCAGGTGCTGGAAAAAACATACATCAGATTTAATGAGTAATGTTTTAATGAAATCAGTAGTACGGTGTTAGGAAATCATGCCATCCACACGAAGCACACAAACCCATTGTATATGCAGCCCATTACTTTCTGCCCTTCAACTCCACACACCACCTCCTAATCACGTCAGCATTGACCACCACACACACACATGCAGTCAGGTGCAAGCATGCCTGTCATTTCTCATTTCATGTAGTGCTCTCTAACCACTCTCCCTGCAGAGCGATTAAGCTATTCATCTGAGACATTCAATAACACACACACACACACACACACACACACACACACACACACACACACACACACACACACACACACACACACACACACACACACACACACACACACACACACACACACACACACACACACACACACACACACACACACACACACACACACACACACACACACACACACACACACACACACACACACACACACATGCAAAAAGCTATCATCAAGCAAGAATTACACCCACCGTTAACCCTGAAACCCGCCCAGCACCCAATCAATACCAGTCCATGGCGCTGTTGAGAGTGTGTGTGTGTGTGTGTGTGTGTGTGTGTGTGTGTGTGTGTGTGTGTGTGTGTGTCTTCTAATATCCCTTTCCCACTCGATAATTGCTGGTTGGTAATAATTGCTTGTCGGTCTGGCTATAGGCTATTGTGTTTATTTGATGGTGCGACTGTGTGCATGTGTACTTGCAACAGAGAGTGGCAGCTATTGTGTTTATCCATGGAACAGTAGGCTATAAATACCAGTATGTCTGGAAACATAGAAATGATTTCCCTTTAAAAAGAGACAGTCGGAAAAAAAAAAGGGGGGGCAGCTAAGAACAAAAAGATTAAAAAGTAGACTAAAGAAAGTATGAGCCTGAGAGAAAACATTGTGTTCACAGCTGTGACTCACACTGATAGAAAACAGCTGGACTGAACGCAGAGCAAATCAAAACACTTTCATTATTATTCACAGGAGAGGCTGATGGCGTTCTTTTTGTTCTGGCTTTATTCACATTGAAGCATGAGTGGGTGTTTGTGTGTGTGTGTGTGTGTGTGTGTGTGTGTGTGTGTGTGTGTGTGTGTGTGTGTGTGTGTGTGTGTGTGTGTGTGTGTGTGTGTGTGGTCTAGCATTACTATACTTGTGGGGACCTAAATCTGTTTACATAGTCACGTGTGGGGACTGGCTTCCCTTATGGGGACAAATTGGAAGTCCCCATGAGGGCAATCATTAATTTTAGGGTGAAGACTTGGTTAGGTTTAGGATTAGGGTAAGGGTAAGGGTTAGGGTTAGGCATGTGTTGGTTATGGTTAAGGTTAGGATAAGTCTCCAGGAAATGCATGTAAGTCAATGTAATGTCCCCTGAAGTGATGTATACATGGTATGTGTGTGTGTGTGTGTGTGTGTGTGTGTGTGTGTGTGTGTGTGTGTGTGTGTGTGTGTGTGTGTGTGTGTGTGTGTGTGTGTGTGTGTGTGTGTACTCACTGTCCTCGTGTGTCTGCAGCAGAATGGGGGAGCTTCTGGGGCCGTCTCCAGGTGTTGTGAAGCAGAGGGTGGAGCCAAAGTACCAGTTGAATTTCTTCAGTCCGCTGACCAATCCCGTGTGGCGAGAACCGGGGTAGTCCGGGGTGATAGTTACCACGATAACCTCCTCTGGAGACTTCTCTGGCCACACCAGCAGCTGTGTCGAGTGAGAGAGATGGTTAGTGGAGATGTCTAGGTCAGTAGCTGCAGTAGCTCAGTCTGTAGTGACTTGTCTTGGGTCGCTGGTTCAAGTCCCAATAAGATGTGTCCTTGAGCAATGCACCAAATCCACAACTGCTCTATGGCGCCATAAAACATGACAGTTTGCTCTGACACCGCTCCATAAAGAAGATGCATGTGTTTGAGCATGTGTGTATTCAGACCTCATGTGTATAGGTCCTGTGCATGTGTGTACTTGTACTGTCTATGTTCATACTAACAGACCACAGAAAGTGTCTGCTTCTTCTTAAATAATCCATCACAGTTATGAGTTTGTTGCACAGTATATATTGCAGCTATCAGCTACATTGATTCATCGTTTATTTTTTGGAATAGTCTTTCCAACACTTGGTGGAGTTTGTGTGCAGCGAGGCGAACATTTGGAAGTGATAGGATGAACACACAGTTAATGACCATAATATTATTATACTTAAAAGTCTTGCAAGCTACATAATTTGTGCGTATTTAGTTCACATGTCTAAACTAATGTTTCACACAGTGACTTTAAGTTGCAATAGTCAGTCATTTATTTTGTCATTATTTTAATCAAGCAGTATTAGCTTGAGGCTACCAGGTCCAAACATTGTTATTCAGGCTGCGTTTCTGAGACAAAACTTCGAGTTCGAGTTATGTTATTGTGAATCTTCTTATGAATCAGGCTGATTCCCATGGGTTTATGTCATTAAAGTTTAAAATTGCCCAATGCTATTTACACATTTTCAAAATGGCAAAACAATAGTCATGTTTCATTTCCGCTAAAAGCTTTCTGCGCTCCAAATATATTAAAATGTAAGCATTTATTTACGTATGAATTTAGCACTTTACATAACTTCCTGCCAAGAGGCCATTATCAGTCATAACAGCATCTGAAGTTTGATTATTAGTATGACTAAAGGCCTAATGAAAAGTGAATTTGCCTGTATTGTGAGCCTTGATTCATATTCAGAACCACACTAGTTTGGTTTGCATTATTGCTTTATACACAAAAACAACAGGGAAAAGCACACATTTACATATTCATAATGAGAGATAAGCCATGGGCAAAACTGTGATGTGGCACAATATTTATAGTTCCTAGTTAGACATTAACTGGCTAAGATGTGAAGTTTTCATCAGAATAATGCAGTGCAATGGGTTAGAGGTAAGCAAAAGAGCTGTTTATACAAAAGCTGCATTTAATTAGAGAATTTAACATGTCTTTTTAATAGCAGACTGTTGGTTAGACATTCACTAGCAGTGCGTTGCCGTCGGGATGCAAAGCAAAGCCTATGTTTGTTTCTGAAAACGCTGACCTGTATGCACATTGTCTGAATACTGTGTGTTCCCAATGCTTTGCACCACCACCATCCAATCTGTTGTCTTACATCTTCACTGTGTTGTCAGCTACAGTGCATCCGGAACGTATTCATACCCCTTAACTTTTTTCTCATTTTGTTATGTTACAGCCTTATTTCAAAATGGATTAAATTATTTATTTTTCTCAACATTCCCCATAATGATACATAGAAAACGTTGTTAAAGAATTTTTTCGCAAATGTATTAAAAATAATAAAATTAAATATCACATGTACATAAGTATTCACACCCTTTGCTTTGACACTGAAAATTGAGCTCAAGTGCCTCCCGTTTCCACTGATCATCCTTGAGATGTTTCTATAACTTGACTGGAGTCCACCTGTAGTAAATTCAATTGATTGGACATGACTTGGAAAGGAACACACCTGTCTCCATGAGGTCCGACAGTTGACAGTGCATATCAGAGCACAAACTAAGTCATGAGGTCCAAGGAATTGTCTGTAGACCTCAGAGCAGGATCAAGGCACAGATATGGGGAAGGGTACAGAAAAATGTCTGTAGCATTGAACGTCCCAACGAGCACAGTGGTTTCCATCATTTGCAAATGGAAGATGTTTGAAACCACCAGGGCTTTTCCTAGAGCTGGAAACCAAACCAAAATCCAAACCAAACTGAGCAATGGGAGAGAAGGGCCTTAGTCAGAGAGGTGACCAAGAACCCGATGGTCATCTGTGCATCACTCCACCAATCAGGCCTTTATGGTAGAGTGGCCAGAAGGAAGCCACTCCTCAGTAAAAGGCACATGAAAGCCCACATGGAGCACCTAGAGGACTCTCAGACCATGATAAAACAAATAGTTTGGTCTGATGAAACCAAATTTGGCCTGAATGCCAAGCATCATGTCTGTCTGGAGCAGGGGTAGCCAACACGTTGCCCGCGGGCACTTAGTCGCCCGCAGGGGCAACGTGAGTCGCCCGCCGGGCATGTTCTAAGAATAGCTCGCCAAGCAAATCCAAAATGTATAAAATACACAAAACAAAAAAGTAAATGTAATTAAAAGAATCTACCCTATGCATAAACGAAACCTAAATCATAGCGAACTCTATCTACTTACTACAAATCTATAACACCCCTCCCCCCACCCCCACAATGAATATCGACCAATCACGTTCTTGCTTGATTTGCCAAAAACCAATGTGGCACCTCCCCGCTGATTTTCCTTCTGGCAGAATCTACACTACACATCAGCCCCATTGAACAGCCTATCATGCCAGCCTATACAACACATGAGGGGCAGAGTTTTACTCTGTGTGTTGTAACTTATATATTTATTGCACTTGACGCACACACACGCATGGCGTAATTTCCACTGGGGACATATCCCCCGCACTTTTCGAAATCACCTTTGTGTCCCCACTTTACAAATATGTTTATTATTTTTTTTTAACGCAAGCCGTCATCGCCACGGAGGAGCACACAGCCTTTGTGAGCGAGCGAGACAGAGAGAGAGAGAGAGTGAGCGAGCTAGGGAGGGAGAGAGAGAGACGGAGAGAGAGACGGAGAGAAAGAGAGCTAGGGAGAGCTCACCTTTATCTATTTAATATAGATAAAGTAAGAAATAATTCCAATGTGTACTATAGGACAGTAAAAAAAATCAGTTTAAAAGGGGAGTGGTTAGTAAAATATGCATAAAGAAAAAGAAAGAATGCTAATAGGTAACATAAGATAAGAATAAACAAGTTTAAATGATTTGTTATTGGTTGTGATCATATTCTAAAGATGTTTGAATTATTGAAAATACAGTTCCTCTTTCATGTGAGTGTTGAGAGCTGTATCCATGAATTCATGTTGTGCTCAAATTGCACCAGATTGATGCATTTCACTTCAACATTTAAAAGAAAATCTTCCATGCATGCTCATGAGGCGGTGAGGACCCCCCTAGAGGAGGTGAGATCCACCCCCAAATAAAAAAGGTTACATTAATTAAATTGCAAACATTTTCTTTTAGTAAACACTGCAAACGGGTCCCACAGACCCAAACAGCACACAAAAGTTAAAGGTCAGCATATAATAATGTTAAAATGTGCTAAATATATACACTGCAAAAAACAAAAAAAGAGGAGTAAAAGTAGCCCTCGACTTGTTTTATTTTTTGAAAGTAGCCCTCACCCTAAAAAAGGTTGGTGACCCCTGGCCTGGAGGAAACCAGTCACCGCTCATCACCTGGCCAACACCACCCCTACAGTGAAGCATGGTGGTGGCAGCATCATGCTGTGGGGATGTTTTTCAGCAGCAGGAACTGGGAGACCAGTCAGGATCAAGGGAAAGATGAATGCAGCAATGTACAGGGAGATCCTTGATGAAAACCTGCTCCAGAGAGCTCTGGACCTCGGACTGGGGCGAAGGTTCACCTTTAAACAGGACAATGACCCGAAGCACACAGCCAAGATAACAAAGGAGTGGCGTGGTGTGAATGTTCTTGAGTGCCTCAGCCAGAGCCCAGACTTGAACCGGATTGAATATCTCTGGAGAGATCTGAAAATGGCTGTGTGCACCGACGCTCCCCATCCAAGCTGATGGAGCTTGAGACAATCTGCAAAGAATAATGGGAAAAACTGCCCAAAGAGAGGTGTGCCAAGCTTGTAGCATCATACTGAAGAAGACTTAAAGCTGTTATTGCTGCCAAAGGTGCTTCAACAACGTATTGAGTAAAGGGTGTGAATACTTATGTTTATGTGATATTTGAGTGTTTTATTTTTTATTCATTTGCAAAAATTATTCAAAAACTTTTTTCACTTTCTCATTATGGGATATTGTGTGTAGAATGTTGAGAAAATAAATAAATTTAATCCAAATTGAAATAAGGCTGTAACATACAAACATGTGGAAAAAGTGAAGGGGTATGAATACTTTCTGGACTCATGTATGTCCTCTTTCATCTGGTCTGATTCTCTGCACAGTAAATGATGTAACAGAATAGTAACAGTAACAGGCTTGTTTCTGTATGCAGTGTTACTGATGGCATACAGAGTGTGACCCACACTCATTTTCTCCACACTGTCCTTGTACGGCATGAATTCCTATTATCACAACGGCAGCGATGTGCGAAAACTTGTACGTGAGGTCAATCTTCACTTTGATGAATAATACAAAAAACTTGATGAGATTCAGTTGTCCTTACTGAACAGGACAATCTTCTGCTGCATCGTAAACTAAGACAGCGATATATCAAAACATAGTTAAAGTTCATTTAATAAGCTTTGTGCAGTATTTCCTATATACAACACATTATTACGTATAATCACGTTGACAGGAAGGAGGCCAAACAATGTGGTGGGTAACCTTTGGTCCAGACTATTAACCATGAGCTTTTGAAACATCATCATGCCCTTCATCTCATCCTCACCTTCAGACAGGCGCCTCTCATAAAGCAAAGTGTTCAGGACTCCCACGCTTCTCAAAATACCAAACCACAACCAACAAAACAATGCAACAATCATACGTTCATAAGTCCTATACAGTAGTTTCAAATGAAGTCCAAATCTCCAAAACTTGAAGTTAATATATATGCCCATAAATAGTCTTCTTAGGGGGAAAAACAGAAGCATTAGGATCCCATATCTATATTGCATGGATGTAGTTATAGCTATTAACCGTATACAATGTCAGTTTTGTCTTTACATTTTTCTAGGATCTTTTTTTATACACTCTGTAATGGTTTTAACAATTTATGCCATTTGGCTCTTAAGGCGCACGGCAGGCAAAAACATCGTTTCTCAAGTACTGGTCAATTTTGAGATTTTGTGCTATTTTGATTCTATAACATGTTTTCTTTCAGGCTTTTGGAAGGAAAACGTACAAAATACACATTTAAGTGTTTATTTTACTATAGCTTGTCTATTTGCGTCTGTAGATTTCTCCTAAATTCACCAAAAGTTAGCATTCTAACGTAACATAAAGTACCGCGACCGCTGTGTGCAGCATGTCAACAGAGATATCGCTGGAAAGCTGTGTCTCTCCTGCACAATCTCATCGGATCCAAATATGGTCATTTCCTTTGTATCAGCAACCAAGCATAAAGGGGTCTTAAACCAAGAAACGAAATCTCATTGGCTGGTGTCAATTTCTAACAACGTGATTCGTTCAGATGCGTCACGTGGTGTGCTAAAACACTTCATGGTTAGCTTTCCGCTAGAAATTGAAATCTCAAAATGGCAAAAGAACGTTCACAGAGAAGACGACAACAATTGTCACTTGCACGAAGCAAGGTTATACCAAAAACAAATGACCCCGAACATGAAATACCTTCACAGAGTGCGTCGATGCGCAAGCTATCATCCAAAGAACAGGAGGGTTTAGCTAGCGCCTCACTGCAATCTTTAAAGGTCGTTTTCTCAAAATGAGTTCTCCTACTCTGAGTTCGACATTTCCACTTCAGTAGCACTTACATACACCAAACCTTCCAGTTATATTCCTATCAATATTATGAAGGGTTTTACAGAAGGGTTTGTTTATATATCATTCATAGCCTGAATTATACAACATTGTATACCTAAAAACATGGCGAAAATGGATATTTTAGGGCTGTTGACAGTATTTTCTGATTTATGGAGTGATACAAAAAGATATCCAATATCCCTTCTATAAAAGCCTTAGATACTAATATGACTACAAAATGAAACAAGAATTTTGAACCTGGCTTTATCCAAAGTTCAGATTTCGATTCCTGAAATGTGTTAAAATATGTGTATATTTAATGAGATAATGGATAATTTAAACATGCTCTTTCAGAAAACTTGTAATACAAAAAAAAATTGAAAATGCATTTCCTGCAGAAAATGCGTGCGAATGCTGTAAACTGTGAACATTTATGGCTGAATTTAGCTGAAAATGCAGAAAAAGCTGAATATGTTATTAGCTGAATGGTAGCTGCTTTTAGCTAAACAAATGCAGAAAAAGCTTAATATTTCAAAGAAAAGGTTTAAAAAAAGGTATAAACAACCACATGTATAGCCTTGATGTCCTGAAATAGCTGAATAATGTAATAGTTGAATGGGTTCTGCAGCTGAAAATAGGCTGAAGGAGTTAAATATCAGATGTAAGTAGTAGTGAATGAATTTGTATTAAGATGAGAAAAGAAAGTAAAAAGGCTTGGGAAACTTTTGATCTAACTTGATGATCTGTCGCCATGGCAACGACATTTGATGACACCCCATACTACGCTTAGATGCATTGATGGCTGCATCGTTATCAAACCTGTGAAGTTCTGGGCTGTTTGGAGTATTTTCACTGAAGCTATGAGAAAACCGTGTTTCAAGGCGAGCATTGTGTTGCCATGGCAACGACATTTGAAGAAATCTCAAAACTGTCCCGAAGATGTCTTCACAGCTGGACTGTTGAAGCCTGCTGCATGTCAGTTGGAGTGATGACATCTCGTGTTCCATAACACAGGTGTTTATAGTTGAGCTAACGAGCTCTGTAGAGATCACAGGTTTCCATTGTTCTGAATGAGAGATAAACCTCTAACATGTGAACGTTTTGTGGAAGAACCGTAACAGATATCTGTGAAATTTCAAAACGTGAAGCATGTCAAGGAAGTTGAGTATCTGAAGTGTAATTTTTGTGTAGTTTCGGGTTAATAATGTGGCTTTTTTGGCAGTTTAACTAAAGGTGTGCGGCTGCTACCGTGAGGAAATATCTGCCTGAAATTACAATGGGCTTCAATGAAGGAATGTTGAACGTTTTTGTCACTTCATGCCCTCAAGAGGCATTTTGTTTAATATTTTTTCTTATTTATTTTTTATTTTTCAACCTAGGAGAGGTTTTCCTACGTTTTCCATGAAAAGATATGTCTGAGGAGTGTAGGGTTTGGGAATTATGGCAAGTTTAAAATATTTTGGGGGGAGAATTTCAGGCACTGCTGCACTCTGTTTTGAAATCAAAGCTGCTCCATCCACTCTAATGTTAAAATCTGAAAAAGGCCTCTCGACCAAGCTCCAAACTAAATTCAATATCTCAAAACGTTTAAAAGATATCAAAACTCTTTTATACAAGTTTTATAGCTGAAGGTATTGTGATCATTTGAAAGTTTGAATGAAGTGTCTAGCTGAAATTATGTGGAAGGAGAAGCATTTGGCGCAAAAATGTTAAAAAAAAGAGTTTAAAAAGCTGAATATTTAAAAAAGTATGAAATATTTTGAAAAAGTTGAAGGTTTCCCATCGATTCCTGAACAGGCTGAATAGTTTAATATTTGAATGGTTTCTGTAGCTGAAAATAAGCTGAAGTTATGGAGTGCCAAAGTATTGGCTGAAATAAGGGGAAGAATTAAGATTTGAAGAACTATAGTGGAATGCTTACAGCATTCCACTATAGTTCTTCAAATCTTTATTCAGCATTCGCATTTAGCATTCGCACTAATACAGATTTGAAGTACTATAGTGGAATGCTGTAAACAGCATTCACACTAATTAACTGGAGACATTTCTAGCTGATACCTTTAAGTTAAAAAAATTACCCTATTCACCTGGGGTGTCTTGCCTTAATTAATTTTATATGCCATTTGTCTTTTTAATATCCTGATTCATGTTATGTATTGTATGTATTTAATTCATCATCGCCACATTTGTTCTATAGTATTTCTGCACTGGTAAAAAAAGTATCTGGACTACAGGTTCAGTTAGCTCATAATATATTCCCAGTTTCTTTTTAAAGATAGCTGCAGATTTTATTGCTCCACCTCTTACTACTCTTTTCAACCTTTCCCTCAGCACAAATGCAATTCCAAAAGTATGGAAGTCAGCTTATGTCTTGCCTTTGCTAAAAGGAGGGGAAGCAACTATTTTAAATAACTATAAGCCAATCTCTAAATTGTCAGTTCTGGCTAAGGTGCTCGAACGCCTAGTGAGTGAACAAGTAAAGGAGTTTTTATGTAAAAATGATATCCTGTCTAAACATTAGTCAGGCTTCAGAAAGCAGCACAGCACCATCACTGCCACGATGAAAGTGGTGAATGACATTACGACTATTTTAGATAATAAGCAGAGTTGTGCAGCTCTATTTATTGACATTTCCAAAGCGTTTGATACCGTCGATCATCGCATCTTAAAGCAGAGGCTACTCAGTATTGGTATATCCAGCCTTGCAGTGGGGTGGTTTGTGAACTACCTCTCTGAAAGGTCCCAATGTGTTCACTTTGATGGGCTCACTTCTGAGTGGTTGAACATTGCTAATGTTGTTCCTCAAGGTTCTGTTTTTGGTCCACTTTTATTCTCCATATATATGAACAGCTTAGGTGAAAAATGTGGATGAAGCTACTTTACATTTTTATGCGGATGATACCGTGGGAGTAGTGTGGCGCAGTCGAATAGTGCGCTGGTGTTCGGAATAGGGGGTCACAGGTTCAAACCCCACTAGTGTTAATTTAGTCAGCTATTTTTTTATTTAGTTTTAGTCTTAGGTTGCGTTCCAATAGTCCATTTAGCTTAGGAACCTTCCTAACCAAGTGAAATGACCCGGAAGTCCCTCAGTGGCAGCCATGATAAGTGCCGTTCCAATTCTCCAAATGAAAGGAAAGGAGGTTTCAAACTTCCTTTATAACTTCCTTTAGCTTAGGAACCACTGGACCTCCCTAACCGAAAGGAGAGGAGAAAATGCTGCCCCACAATGCATTGCAGCCGCAGCATTTGCCGTCACTCAACAGTCGGCCGTTCACGGAAACAACCGATTATGACCGAGAAATTATATCATGGAAGTTACGGTGCTTATTAAGCATTTTAAAACATAGGTGGTAAGTTGCCAAAGTGCTTTTTTCTGAACGTTCATCAGTATTATAATCAAAAAGAGAAATATGAACGTTAGTTTTTACTGAAATTATCAAATAAAGTCAACATCTCACAGTCTTTACTGAGCTGAGTGATAGATGTTAAGGACTAACGTTTATAATAAATACAGTATTTATGTTAAGATATTTTCATACAATCATACGTATTGGGATCATTGGTATTAATGTGGACCGGAGGGAGAGGGTGACGAGCATAAGTTTCACTTTACTTTTTTATTTCAATTCCAACTTTGGTCATGAAGAATATGTTTCTCTGTTGTCCACGTTCATAAAGCATAACACAACAGCATCAGAGCACGGTGCAGAGTCTCTAGATGAGTTTACAGTAGTACGTGGTTCTTATTGAACATCCATGTTGTAGTCCGCTGTATAGAAAACTATAGTTTCCATGGTTTCCCCACAGCAGCAAACGCACATTCATGACGTCCACTGGCGCATCATAAACACGTCGGATAGTGAAAGTGCATTCGGATTCTTTAAAGTACCGCAGTCTCTTCTCCTAAGTCCTTTTGAATTCTCCTATCCACTATCCCTTAACCCCGTGACGTTTCACTCAGAGGTCAAGGAATAGGAGATAGGGTTAGAATTTAGGAGCTGATTTTTGGATTATCGGAACGCAACCCATGAGTTAGACCCGAGTCTTCCTGACAGTTCACATTGTGCCGCTGCCTGGTGTAATTCAAATGTACCGCCGCGCGCAGCACAGACACACAGCTGCTGCCCTGCTTCAGCACCGGAAATGGAACTGCTGGGAGAAAAACTGACTATCAGAAATGTAACGTTATCTTTGATAATATTTCGTCTCCTCATTTTTCGTCAACAAAAGTAAAGAGAGATTTTGGCATAGTTTTTATTTAGTAAACTACATTTTCGTCTCGTCACTTTTCGTCAACGATATTGCATGATGATTTCGTTGCAGTTATTGTTTACTGCCGTCTCGTCATCGTCTCGTTTTCGTCATGGAAAAAAAGGTCGTTGACGAACATATTTCGTCATAGTTTTAGTCAACGAAATTAACACTAAACCCCACTGAAGTCAGCATGTCGTTGTGTCCCTGGGCAAGACACTTCACCCCAAATTGCTCCTGTGGGGATTGCCCACAGTATTGAGTAAGTAAGTCACTTTGGATAAAAGCGTCTAACAAGTGACATGTAATGTGATGTATTGTGCAGGTCCCTCATTTAAGGAGGCTGGTGTTAAATTACAGGCTGTTTTTAACATTATTCAGAATCAGCTCACTGAGCTTAAGCTTCTTTTAAATGTTGAGAAAACCAAGGTAATGCTTTTTTCAAAAGCAAAAAAGACTCCAGAGACTGCTTTGGATATTGTTACTATGCAAGGACAAGTACTAGAAGTGGTTACCTGTTATAAATACCTAGGTATCTGGCTTGATGATTGTCTTACTTTTAAACTTCAGCTCATTCATCTGCTTAAAAAGCTGAGGGTTAGACTAGGTTTCTTTTTCAGAAACAAGTCCTGTTTCTCGCTTGAGGCCAGGAAAAGGCTAGTAGTCACTGTGACCTTTTTACCTGTGCTGGACTATGGTGATTTGATCTATATGAATGCACCTGCCCATTGCCTGGAAAAGTTAGATGCCGCCTATCACAGTGCTCTGAGATTTGTTACTAACTGTAAAGCACTTACTCATCACTGTACCCTGTATGCCAAGGCAGGTCTGCCTTCACTAACTGGAGGCTCAGTCATTGGTACATGTACATGTTTATCTATAATGCCATGTTGGGTAAACTACCAACTTATATATGCTCTTTGATCTCACAGAGAGTGGCAAGTAGCTATTGCCTGAGATCCCAGGATGTGTTTTTATTATGTGCCAAGTGCTAGGACTGTTTTAGGTACTAAAGCTTTTATGTGTGCTGCTCCTCTAGCTTGGAACACTATGCAAAACAAATTGAAACTGAGCATTTTGGTTCCCTTGCATCATGTTAAAGCTCGGATAGATGAAATGTTATTGATATCTGTCATTGTGAATAGGTTGCTAATTCATACCCCTGTAATTATGTTGTATGATGTCCTTTTTGTTTTCTGTTGTTTTTCTGTGTAACCAATGTGCTGCAGGTCTCCCTTGAAAAAGAGATCGTTGATCTCAATGGGATTTTCACCTGGTTAAATAAAGGCTACAATATGTCCTCATTATAATATACTATTTCCGACTGTCAAGATTTTTGAAATAAGTGATACAAAAACAAACGTATATTGCCTGATACACTGAAAAAGGTTTGCTCTATCACTGTACAAACTGCCTATTATCTCTACAATCTGAAATAAGAACCCAATCATAAATAAAGGAACTTCCTAACAGGATCTGTTACCCAGAGAGAGTTAAGTGGCTGCTTTCTCGCCCCGCCTAAAGGGTGCCGCACTGCGAAGTCTGACATGGTAAAAGAAGGATTTGAATTGAATTGTATATCAGTACAGTAAAGTTTGGGTGCATTAAGAGTGTGCTGATGCCACTGGAGCATCTGATGCCACTCCTCGTTCAAAGGGTGCTGGATGATTGAGTCTGCTGTTGAGATAGTAATATGTGACTTCTAGAACTGATTGCTATGGAAACCGAAAGTGTGCTGAAGAACATTGAACACAAATGTATCTGGCACATGCGGTACATCATGTATAGGGCAGAATTATTTATAAAGTGTTCCATATACTGAGCTGGTTAGTGCATATACTGTATATTTCTGCAAAATTTGCTGTCAATGCATCTTTTTTTCAAGACGAGAATTCAAATGCAATCCCATTAAAGTGGCAATCTGGAAGATTTCCATTTAAATAAATGTCTGTCAAGTTAATATCTATCTCCCAATGAGGTTACACAATAGTGATGCAAATATTGCAGAATGTATACATTTGCTGTATTATGAACTGTGTATCTGTGGCTATATTCCCAGGAAGAAATGCTGCATTCAATTACTGCTAATGCAAACCAAACATTTCCTTCTTTTGCAGTTTCACATAAAAAGCATTTAACTGGCCAATCGCGAGGTGACTTTAATTATTATATATTTTATTATCACAAGAAATGCAATGTGTTTTTTTATGGAAGGTTTCACACTGGCTGCTATGGATCATTAAAATGCATCCACTAAACAACAAAACTGTCATTTTTGTTGCATTATTCATAGCTGATTAGTTAGAAATATTGCAGGAACAGCCAGTGAGCTGTTGGATGAAGAGCTGCAACAGAGCTACAGGATGGACACCTCCACCTTCTCAGAAAGGTAACCCCCTCCTTCAACACCACCAACCGCTACTTTCACTTTCTCCATGGCCAATTATTGCCTGACTTCTCTTGCTGCCCCCAGTATTCTGAGACATGTTGTATTAAACTACATTTCCTGTTACCATCAGTAAAAGGGCTAAATTAACCAGGACTCACATCGCAACTTTAATGTAAAACTCTTGCTCTGTTCTTCGTCAGTATGTTTAGATAGATGGATAGAATGATAGCTGGAAGGAAACATGCTAGCAAGAAAGAAAAGAGAACGAAATAATTCAACTTGTCTTGAACTCCTCTCCATTTCAACAGAAAAACTAAAGTATGTCATATCAAGAACATGGAAAACGCATCAGAAGTGGTTCTTTGGTTCCCCCTCAGGATATCATTTTTTCTTCTTAAGGGTATTGTATACAGTCAGTGATCTGTGGGGGGTGAGTTGAGAGGAGGATTTGCTCCATATCCTCTTTTAATTAATATTATTATCTACTGTCCTCTTACCGGCACAACACACCAGAAGAGGCACATCCACATGCAGCGGCACCGAGAGGCTCCACTGATTCTGAGTGGTAAAGCGTGGTATCCGGAGATAGCATCAAAAAGCCATATCAAACAGAAAGAACGCCATATAGTATTTATCACCAAACAAAGACACAAACATCCACACGCACACGGAGCCAGTGACGCGCAGCAAGAATGTGATGTGTTTTCTTTGTCATGTTAATCCGTTCCTTAGGGGTTGGATGCCACAATAAAGTGAAGAATAAATCACCTAGCAGAATTACTACATACAGTATAGATCACTCACACTGTACTTCAATCCTTGGCTCTCACCCTGCTCCCCATTATCCTGCTTCTTCATTATCATCTCCTATTTCTCTCCGGTCGCTTGCTCCCTATTTTCTCAACACGTTCTCTTCACTTTCCCTATTTAATCCTTTCTCTTTTTCCTCTATCAGTCATTTTCATTTCTACCTGGTGCTGATCCCTCACTTGGCTGGGCTAAGCGTTTGGGTACACAAGAGCAAGGCAGTGCATTCTGGGACATGACCTATGAGTTGGAAGTCCTATGAGAGGTTAATAAGGTTTTTCACTAAATGTAACCACACACCAGAACAGAGGTGAGGCTTTATTTTAGAAGCAGCTATCTCTATCTTAATTGTGGAATTGATGTTTTATTATAGACTGTTTTTTGAAATCTTATTTAAAAGATCCACAGATAAGAAGACTTGGAAATGAGAACTTAGTATTAATAAAATACTGGCTCTTTTCTTATCTGCCGCGATGCATATTTAATATCATTTTGATTTTAGTATCGGGGCAGGGGTTGTTTTTACTTTTAAGAAAATCCTGATGAAGGATGAGTAACCTTATGAGGACATTAGGTCTACATTAATTTTTCTGTATCATTAACTTACAATTAAAATAATTACATTACCAATTAATCTCTCCATGCAATAACGGTGAGATGCAGCCCACATGACACACACACACACACACACACACACACACACACACACACACACACACACACACACACACACACACACACACACACACACACACACACACACACACACACACACACACACACACACGCACACGCACACACACGCACAAAGGCTTACCTTGTATCCCTGGTTGATGCCATTAATAAACTGCTGAGGCGGCGGGCTCCATGTGAAACGGATGGTAGTCGAGTTTATAGCCAAAACTTCCACTTCCTGTGGAGGTGCTGTGGGAACTACACACACAGATCACACACACGCATTAACATTAAGCAGCAATGTGTCCACCACAGGGAAGTAGATGATTGTTTGGATACATTGGAAAAATATACAGTAACAAACCTGGAGCCCTGAGCTGCACAGGTACAACAGGGTTCTCAGGGTTATGTTTTTACTTTTGAAACAAGTGGTGGTTGGACATATAATAATAATACATTTTATTTCTATAGCGCTTTTCTTGAACCCAAAGACATATATTATACAGCACTATATTTCAGTATTTCACATTGATATTCAGTTCATTTTTTAATTAAAAAATATCTGCTTAGCTTCCAAAAGTGAAATGCCAAACCTACGCTGATATTCTCTGCTGCAAAATGACCTATTTTTTTAATGAACTTAATCTCATCTTTTGTTTTAAGCATTCTTGTGTTTCAGAGCATCAGTTAAGGAAATACTAAGTGAGAGTCGGGGACAGCCCATTCAGGGACGGGCGCTGAACAATGACGGCCTATAAAGACAGTGAATATGATGAATTAAAACCTCCCTGTCAGCCTTCCATCTGTGCACAAACTTATCTCGTGCCCTCATTGGTCATGTGCACGTTCGTGTGTGTTGGAGGAGGGGCTCTGTAAGGAAGTCTGAAGGAAGGGGCAGATTTTTTCCGGCTGCGTACTTTCAAATCCTAGCACACTTGAGCTGGTTTCTCCATTCTTACCTACCATACCTTTAATACATCCATGGGCCAAGTCCCCCCCACCTTTTAAAATGATTAGTTTATACCCCCCCCACTTTTACCAAGTGCAAAGTCGGTGAATCGGTCTATCCACTCGTCGCTCTTTGTAGAGCGCTGTGTCAGTGCTTCATTATCAAATCCATTCCACTTGTTTATTGTGAGAATGCCCAAATCAATGAAACTCCGTACCATGTTTTCACTGCTACTTTGTACCAAGGCAGATTCTCAGAACCGTACACATGAGTCTTACACATGAGCTGTACACATGCTGCGTTTTTTGCGTAACTGTGTCTTTGGTTGTAAGCCCAGTGGCGATCTGTTCATCTGTCATATCATACAATAAAGCCATCGAAAAGAATAGGATACAGCATTAAAAGTTATTCTGGGTCTTTGTGTGCTTGGCTGTGTGTGTGGCACGACGAGCACATTTTGTGTGAGCGAGCGAGCGAGAGAGAGTGAACGAGAGAGCGCTAACGTACATAAGGAGTTGTTTCTACAACAAGGAGGAGGAGAGCTCTCTCCTGTCTGACAAATCATAACGTCAGCTCAGTGAGGTAAAGGGCTCTCTGAGTGTTTAGATCGTTGACTTTAGTCTAAGTTATCTCATGTAAACAATTATTTCCAACGCACACCTTTGATATGATCATTATAAAAAACAAGAGAATAACAGGTATGAAATAATTCCAAGTCATACTATAGGACAGTAAAACAAAAATACAGTTTAAAAGGGGAGTGATTTTGAGTGAGGGGAGCATGCCCCCGGACCCCCCAAGAGGAGGTGAGATCCACCACCTGCCCAAACCCCCTGTCAAATTGTCCCACCCACATTGAGGATGCTTCCTTCGCCCATGAATACATCTATACATTCTTCTAACAATCAGTGATAAACTAGGAGACCAGTTTTTCTGTGTTTAAATTTGAATGTCAGTTCAAAGATTTGAACAATAAAAAATGAAATAGGAATTTGAAGTCGAACAAAAGCAAAAATAGTAATAATTGATAGATTAAATAAAAGAGCAGCAATAAGTCTGTTCGAAGCGTGTAAAACTTGCCCGAGGCATTCATCATCCACCAGAGAGTGAGATGGAGAAGACAGGGTGCTAAGAGAGATAAGAAATGGTGTATATATTACAGCGGTTTCCTCTATGAAATGTAGGGGGAAAGTAAACAGGATGCTGTCTGGAGTTAAATTTGGTAAACACAAGTAATGCACTGATTTATTCCTTCCTATCCAAGTATCGTCCACTTGTGTCTTTTCTTCACATGTTCCTTCATGGAAGTGTATAAATGTTCCTTTATATGTGATTATTTATGCATTATATAGAATACATCAAGGCAGCAGTCAGCAGAGAAAGAGGGTCCATGATAACGCTAGGCAAGAGGAGAAGAGTGTGACTGTGAAATGTGTGTGTGCATGTGTGTGTGATATACATACAGTATGTGTGTCGGTTGGCACATGTGATGGTGATTACACTGTAAGGGGTTTATGCTGATGCTACAGAGCCACAGAGTGATAAAGCACTGTTGCATGATGGGAATGCCCTTTACATCTTACGTTTGAGCCAAAGAGGCCATGAGACACAGAGAGAGAGAGGAGAGGGAGAGATAGTGAGAAGAGAGCCACAGGAAGAGAAGACAGAGAGGGAGAGGGAAGATGAATTGATGCTCTCCCTTCCTCCCCCCCGCCACGCTGACTATACTCCCGGGGATCGGCTTCTAACCCCTCGCAGCTCACAGCCGCAGATAAAACACTAAACTCTGTGCTCTGGGGGATCCTAATATACGCGTACGGCTGTGTTTGAGAGAGCGGGAGAAGAGCAGTGTTATCAGAGTCCAACACTGAGTTCAATCACATCCTCTCAGAGATAGTGAGAGAGAAATGTACAATCCATCGCAGACACTCTCATTAAAACACATTAGAATAATTAATGAGCCTAACTCCATCTCCCGAGTCTATAAACCTGTCCTGAACTCTTGTAATAATGACAGTGAGTTTTATGTGCACATGTGTGTGTGCGTAGTCCAACCTGTCTTTAATAATGATTATATACTGTTGAAATAAAAGTCCGGACATTTTTAGAAGAAGATTTACCCCAACAACTACTTCCTCTCGTCTCCCTTTAACGTCTTCACCAGTCTCCCGTCTTTCACTACATTCACATTGATTTATGTTTGAAAGACTTTGAAGTGTGTTCTTCTGCACAGCCATGTTTATTACAACACACTATAAGTATCATATAATATATTTATAGAGCAGCACAGACATTAACTTCCTCCAGCTCATCCTGTAGCACCCTGAGGTGCTCCTTGGCCTGATGGGAGGTGTAATCCCTCCAGCAAGTCCTGGGCGGCCCCTTGGGTCTCCTCCCAGTTGATTGAAGCTGATTTATGTGTTTGAGGGGACGCCTCAGGAGCAACTTTGACTTGAGTGTGAACTACATCAATTGGTTCCACTCAAAGCTAGAATCCTCATCATATCACTGAGAGAGAAGCCAACCAGCCTGTGGAAGTACTGCCGCCTGAAACTGTGATCTCAGTAGTCTATCCAAACACTTACAAAATACAGAACCATTATTAAAACATACTACCATTACAGAAATGGATGTGTAGTGGGTTTTAACTAGGGATTTATGCAGCCACATAATTGCTTAAAAATATATCCACATTAAAAGCAAATCTGGGAACATTTTAAATGACTGGATAAAGACAATGAATATGATACATTAAATCTATTAGGTCTAAGTTAGATTCCTGGCTGGAGTTGTTGATTCAGACCTGTAGCAACATAGGAGCAGTGGGCAGCTATTGTACAGCGCCCGGGGAGCAATGGGAGTGAGGGGGGAAGGGGGGTGTCCGGTGCCTTGCTCAAGGGCACCACGGCAGGGCAGGAGGTGAACTGGGACCTCTCCAAGTAGCAGTCCACACTCCATATTTTAGGTCTGCTCAGGGACTTGAACCGGCGACCCTACAGCTACACTGACTGAGCCACTGCCGGACATATCACGTTCTTTGAAATAATTTTGTTTGCTACGAATCCTATATATAAGGCCTTTATATCTATGTGAACTATTCTCTTCCTTATTATTAATAATACAGGTCTATCCTTTTATTTTGCTCTGCAGCTACTGTACTGTCCATTACCCAAGCTTACAACCACCGAAACGTGGGGGCCTTGCATCTTACTCATATAGGAAATAAGAAGTCATTGTGTGGGATCAAGTTTGGTATGTTGACTTATCAGCTCAAGTATGAGAAATAATTGCTGCCTTATTTCCAAATTTAAATAATCTAGTGCAATAAATATATTTATAGTTTTTATTTGACCATAAAGGAAGCACTTTAAAACACTCCAAGTTCGTCTCAACCACATTTTCCTCCAGGGCAACCTTATAACAAAGTGGGAACATGTGTGCGTTTAATGGGAGATTGCCCACATGTGAGGTCTTTTTGGTCCAGGATATAATTGACTCTCGGAGCGAGATAGATCTTACTCTGTGAACTTCGTTAAAAGAATGTACATTGAAAGTGTACGCTACTATAATGTTTATGCTAGTATACATTAAGTCTGGGGATATGTGTGTATGCATGGGTGGATGATTGACATAATGTCTCAAAATGTCTTGGTACATTTGCTTTGTCCTTCAAACCTGTGATATAAATCTCTGTGTGTGTGTGTGTGTGTGTGCGCGTGTGTGTATTTTGTTAACTCACCTCCCTGCAGAGTGTACTCAGTGACAGGACTGCTGTAGACGCCCAGGCCGGCTCCAGTGAAGGCAGCCACCTGGATCTGGTATTGAGTCCAGATGATCAGATCCTTCAGCAGACAGTAGTTGGTCTCTGGGCTGCTGATATTCTTCTCCTGGTAATCCCCTGGCAGCCCTGCCAGACGGTACCTACACACACACACACACACACACACACACACACACACACACACACACACACACACACACACACACACACACACACACACACACACACACACACACACACACACACACACACACACACACACACACACACACACACACACACACACACACACACACACACGGAAACTTGTTGTTTGAAGCTGAAGTGACGGTGATTCATTTTAAATTGAACATACACACAAATGGAGGTGATACCGACTCTTATCCAACCCCATGGGATCTTCAGGTTGAATTAAAGTTAAGCCTACAGATCTGACTATATATATATATGTATTACATTAAACCTTATTTATTATTATTATCTATTCACATTGTGCATATTAATATTGCACATGGGAACATTTGCATATTCCATCCTCTTAATTAAATAACTTCTGAAATTGCTTATTGCAACTTCTGTTATGATTCTTGATGTTTCTAGTACTTGTTTTTATCTCTATCATCTCTCATGCTTCAATGTTAAGGATCAAAATACAAACCAAATGTCTTGCATATATAAACCTACTTGGTTTAGATCATGAAATAAAAATAGATAATGAATGCATTATAACCACATTTTAAAATAGAAATTAGAACAAAAGAAGTGAATAAATACTTTGCACATAGCTTAAAGGCACACCCCAATGTCATAAGTATATATTTTCCTATTTGTGAATTCAGTAGTATTTGTAAATAAAGTATTTTTGTTTTACCAAACTACAGTTGTCAATGATTTACCCACAACAATAATGATTTTTTTTTCATCTTGGTTAGTTGATAAATAAGACAACAGGTCCCCTTAATGATATACAAATACATCATCATTAGGGTGCATACTGTATAAGTCTCTGAATACACATTGTAAAACAAACAAACCCTTTTCCTTTCACACAGTATCGCTTTGTTGGCCAACTGAGAGACAAGGATGTATTTGAAAGGACTTTCTGTTGTAAGTTGCCTGAATCATGACCGAATGCCCTAAAGAATAAAACTCTTTAATGCCTGGTAGACATCTCCGAATAGTGCACCTTCAAGGCCTCACTTTACTACATGTGATATAAATGTCTACTTAAAAGGATATATGACCCGACTAGACAGGGAGGTGTAATACCACTTTAGGTATTGTACATATCTGATGGAGCTGAATGGAGTAATAATCCACATGTCAGCCTTTTAATACGGAGCGTACCCCGTAACAGGATATTTCAACGTTTCACCGGCTGAGTCAGCGCTCTGTGACACATGCAAACTGTATACACACACAGGAACACACTCATGCACACTGATACACAAAGCGAGAGGGTGCTGGGGGCTGACAGAGAAACTGTATTGGAGAGGAGATAACCCCTTTCTCCTCTCCCTCCACCTGACACACTACTACTCACACTGCTGGAGGAGGGGGAGCACATATTAAAGCTGGAATGATACAGTAGAGATGTATGAGCGTGTAGTTTCATGTTCAACTGATTTCTGAAGTGGAGACCGACAATACACTGAACAAGGATAAAGACCTGATAACTTATACTGCAATTATATGCAAATTGTGTGTGAGGCAGCTGATGACAGTTTGATTACACCCAATGTGTCACACTTTAGGTAGACATCACAGTGAAGGACAGAGGACCAAGGGCAGCCAGAGCATCTGCACTTGTGTGCGATTGTTTGTGTGGCTATGAATCTGATAAAGAGGGATAACGGGACAAAAGAATATGGTGTAACCCTAATTACAATATACATGATTAGAGATGTTCTCTAAATTAGGGCGGGAACTAACAATTATTTGGTAATCAGCATTTTCAGCGATGTTCACTTAATAATCTTGATCTTTTTATTAAAATAAATGTCGGTTAAGCCATTATCTTTCACCAAATGAGGTAATTGAGATTATGGCCCACGGCCCACCGACTGACCGTCCTCGTATTTGCAGCAACACAGTTTGAATACCTGGAAGGTGAGACCCAAAAAATCATGCCTGCAATGACTGCACATCGTCAAAGGTGCACCGAGAACAAAATCTTTGATAATTTAACTTTAAAATGTCAGAAATTCTTAAAAAGGCCTGTCACAATACTCCAAATTCCATTGCGTGAAATTGCTTAATTTGTCTGTCTGTCAAATTAATATAAATGTTTTACATTTTCAGTAGAATAAAAAGGCAGAAAGAAATATGTATACCTGAGTACATATCCTCGGAGGACTCCATTCAGCTGGGGTTCAGGTGGGGGCTGCCACTGGACCATGATGGACTGGTTTGTCCGTCCACTGGCCACAATGTTCTTCGGAGGGGCGCTGGGTGCCTCTTCCCTCAGCATCAATCTGACACACACATAGAAAGAAAGAAAACACATACTTTTGAATATGTTTATTTGGTGTTTTGTAATGAGAACATTTGTATTCCTTAGTGTTGGCAGGGTATCTGTGCGTTTCATCTTATGTCCAACATATCACCTTTATGGACAGCAGCAGTTTATTTCTTAAGTCGGGTCAGACTATCTGCAAAAACATTATCATGTTTGTCACTGGAGACACATGGGACAAAGCGGCAACTTATAATGGAGAATCATCTCACAGCTTAAGCAGCTGTGATTAATTCCTATTGAATTCTGGGCTCATCTCTCTGATCCCTCGTTCTCCACTTGTGTCATGCAATTTCATTTGCTACATTTGCTTTTCATCTCAAATGGCTATATTGTTCATTTGTTTCAAACAAACCACCGCGGCTGCTGATGGAAACGTTTAACGCACTTCCAGCGCGCCAGAGGATTGCTCCTGGTAATGATCGAGCTGACACTGGGTGTTTAAAACAACAAATGTAAAAGCGTTGATGTGGTCGGTATAAGTTGAATCACAACTGTGTTTTATTAACTGGCTGATCATAACAACAAACATGCACTTTGTGTCTGCTTATGGTAGATTACTGTTTATATTCCTTTTCACTTAAAGGTGGGGTAGGTAAGTTTCAGAAACCGGCTCGAGTGCACTACAATTTGAAAGTACACAGCTGAAAAGAATCCGCCCCTTCCTTCAGACTTCCTTACAGAGCACCTCCTCCAACACACATGAACGCGCACATGACTTAGGTTGGCTATATAGTTCAGGGGAATTGTAAACCATACAAAACAGATAATTACCTGTCCAAGAGAAAAAGAGCGACCACGGCGTCAGATTTCAACTCGGTGTGTATGGGGGTTATTCCCTATCTTTATTCAAGAGCGTGGTATTTAAATTTGAGAGCATACTTTATTGATTTCCTTCACTCAAACCCTGTCATCGCACCAAAGACAAACCAAAGAGTAACCGCCCTTACGGGACGCTGTAATAAGTAAAGCGAACGCACCCGCAAGGACACCTGGCCTCCTATTGGTTGAGGGATTTTGATAGGATTGTTGCACAAAAGTTTCGAGCGTGCACAGAATAAATCTGAGAGCAGAACAAATCTGTAAGCAGCAATATATCTGAGTGCAAGCGTACAGTTTGAGCAGAAGCAGAGCAAATCTAAGTGCAAGCAGCACTATTTGAGTGCGAGGACAGGGTTTGAGGGAAATAAATACATAAAGTATGCTCTCAAATTTAAATACCACGCTCTTGAATAAAGATAGGGAATAACCCCCATGTGTTCCATCAGTAGTCGCCATCGTTGAAAAGCAACTCCGATATTGACTCTGGTTTGAATTCTCCTAGTTTCCACTTTGTTCCTAATTTGCTTCGTTACATTATTTCTTTTACCACCAGTAGACGATGTTGGACCTAACTCTGCCATGGTGAAAGTGGCCGCCTGTTGCTGGGAGTCATTGAAGTACTGCTGCAATGCACGCCCAATGACGGCACGCCCAATGACGGCACGCCCAATGAGGGATGTTAAGAGCATTCCATGAAATATAACAAAAAGTGTATCTCGAGCCGGTTTCTGAAACTTACCTACCCCACCTTTAAGGTTTTTCAATTTCAAAGTTATACACAATAATTCTTTGTCTGAGCAGTTTTCTATTTCAAAGTTAACCCTACCACAGTAGCCAAGGTCAGCCAGCTCTACAGTAATACAGCAACATATATTTAATCACTATTAATTGAAAATGAACCAAGAGCTTGTCTTTTTATTTCTAGCAATCCTTCACCCTCTCTGCCCTCTTCAACTCTCCTCTATGTCTCCAAACCCTTTTCCAATCTTTCCATTCGACACTTTGATCCCCTACTTCATTTTTTCTCTCCCATCTGCAAACTTTCACCTTTCATCCATCGTGTCCTTTGGCCTCAATTATTTCATCCGTCTATCTTTTACTCATCTCACTCCCACCTCTTCTGCGCTGTAAACCCCTCTCTACTACCCCCCATGCCCCACCGTGATTAAGGCTCCCAGCCCTCTCATGGTTGGTAAAGCACACAGGCTGAGCTGGTCAGCCTCTGGCTTTACTGTAAGCAGCTCAGCTAACGTAATCAGACCCATATGTGTCCACACACCAAACACATTTCTACCAGCTTAAGACAGACTGCTACATCCGATGGTCTTTTCCCTTCCATGGATTATGTCTGGAGATTTACATCCCTCCGCCCCCCCTCACTTCCCCTCTGTGCCCCACGTCTCCCCGAATGATTCTCGATGAGCTATTGAGCCATTAGCCGTGGTATGCCTCTCTGTATTTGTGTGTCTGAATCTTTTTGTGCCTATGAATGTGTGTACACCTTCATATGTGTGTTTGTGTGAAAGTAAGGGTGTGAAAGCTGTTAGCTGGAGACTTGCGCAGGCGGATATATGGCACAGGCCAGTGGTTTTACAGCTGTGCTTTACTTCCATTAGGTTAGGCACTGTCAGACAGCACCAGGTGCTGCAGGAACACACACACACACACACACACACACACACACACACACACACACACACACACACACACACACACACACACACACACACACACACACACACACACACACACACACACACACACACACACACACACACACACACACACACACACACACACACACACACACACACGGGCTAATGGGCCTAGTGTGAATGAGATGGCATTAGTGTAGCCGCTTGGAAATGAGGTATATATAATCCTCAACTATGCCACTGCTTTTGACTGGAATTGATGATGCACATTAATGCACACACACAAATGCATGCTACACAAACACCCACACACCCATACAGTATTGAACAGATGTGGTCATTCACTATTTGCCTCAACATTAAACACACACACGCACACTGGCATACTTATACTGGATAGCAGAAACTTCACGTGAGTTGCCTGATTTCCCTCCCAACCGTTTACGGGTAAATATTTCATACAGTGGGTTCAGTGTGAGGACAGCAACTTCACACCAGAGACGACAGTAAATATACAAACTTTAACCTATGCATACACTTCACTTTCCCTCTGAAAAAACATCTAACATACAAACTAAAAGATAAACATGCACTGAATCCAAACAAATCAAGCACAAACTGTAACTTTGTCTAAACGCTGTGTGACATACTTTTCTGTCCCTTGTTATTAAAGAAAGAGCACATTTTCCGCAGGAGCTTTACATGTTATTCTAGTGTGTGTGTGTGTGTGTGTGTGTGTGTGTGTGTGTGTGTGTGTGTGTGTGTGTGTGTGTGTGTGTGTGTGTGTGTGTGTGTGTGTGTGTGTGTGTGTGTGTGTGAAGGGCATGCATTTTGTGAGTTTCTATGCTGTGGGAATTACTAAAAGTTCTATCTGTGTCATTTTCCACAGTTTAATGCCCACTGGCTTTCTCTGTAAATCCACATACACACCGACTGTTAAAGTTAATGGTGTTACCGGGATGTTAAATCTGCCTCTATTCAAACAGGATAGTAAAAGTTTGATCCAGTGTGGGTAGGAAACGGGGAGAAATGAGCAGAGGACAGGAATAAAGAGGAAGAGAGGGAAACCATATATGACATGATTGGGTGAAGCCAGCCGAATAGATGAGATTATTTTTTTCTTGTTTGACACTTTGAGTCTTGTCTGCTTTAAATGTTGTGCTGTTTGCCTGAGGCTAAAAGCAGCACAAGCGGAGGACGCTGACACAGTAAGGAGACTTTGTCGGGGGAAAACAGAAGCTTTGTGCAATTTCTCACAATGAATCCAGACAAGCTGAGGCATACATTTCCAACTGTGCTTACTGCTTATATGTGCTTTATGTTTGTCACTTCATTAAAAACAGTTTGATTTATAGTGACATTCCCTCGTTGTTCAGTGACTTTTCTTACTGCATACCAGCAACAACGCTTCAAAACAAATCTGATGCTCGATGCTCTGTCCTTATTGTAGTGTGGTATGCCGAGCATAAGAAATAGTTCATGTAATAATATAAAATAAGAAGAGCATTTTGAATCAACAGTTGTAACACTGGCTGACAATGGTGACTGCTTCTTAGTCACACCTTTTACACAAAAAAGCAAAAGATTATCACAGCTTGTGTTACATACTGTACATATACAAAGCACACGATGATTTTACACAGTTAGTTTAGAAGATGAAAGCGGCAATGTCACTTTTAATGCTTCCCTTTGCTGGTCACAAAGTGATGACTGCAGCAATGCAATGATCACTGACAATGTTTCAAATTATTTCTATGTGAGTTTGAAAGCAAAAAACTTGCCTGACATTAGGTTTGTGTAGGTCAGTGGTTCTCAAACTTTTTGTCAAGTAATCGGCCAAGTTAACATTTATTAAAATACATCAATATGAACATGAGCATTCCTTTAAAAATAAAATAAAAAATCACTTTGCTAGAACAGTGATACTAAAACAATGCTCCATAAGTCTGTTTGCTCAAAAATAATAATAAATAATAAATAATACAATTGTGCAATCCCTTTGCTAGAACAATAACTTATAATACTTTGCCACTTTGCAATAAAATGCTGATATTTGGCAGAAAAGTGTGTCTTATCACAGCATTAGTGGCTGCAATGAGCCTGTTTTGCACAAGAATTTTTTTTTTTAAACGGGGTTGCAGCCCCCCCCCCACTTTGAAAAACACTGGTGTAGGTGATTGTGGTTGGGGGGACATTCTAACGTTAGCATTTAGCTTCAACTGGATTAGGTTTGGGATCTGGACTTTGGAAGTGCTTATATTAAATGATCTTGGGCAAGAATATGTAACGTTCCCATAAGGGTTTTGTTTTATGTTAAATGGTTGGGTTCACAAGATCCAACACGTGTTACGATAATACACCGTTATAAAAAAACATCTATTCAATTGTTCATACATTATTTTAATTGTCATGATGCTAAAATGACTTGGAATACAAAGTAACGTTGACCCTGTTATTTTGCACGTTAATACAAATATGAATAATGAAAGGGGGAAAAACTCACAAGACAATTCTAAAATGTATTTTCTTTATTAAATCTGTTTTATTGAATGCCTTGCAATGTCACAGTCATGGGGTTCAAGGTAGATTTCTGAAGCTACATCAATCTCTACTGTGAGAAGCTTCTCTTTTTCATTTAGTCTGATCAAATAAGATTTCTAGATTTGGTCTCATTCTGTTGTACAGTTGGTTATTGTTGCATGATGGAAATGTTTTTTTTACACAATATTAGATGTATGGATTGTACATTGGTGATATGAGTCTGGTTTGTCTTCATGTTTTACTTTCTTACACAATTGCTATCTAAGGGATTTGGCAGGAACATATAGCTTATTAACTATTTTTAGAAAATTCCAACTAACAAGGGCTACACAGTATATGTGGACGCAGCAAAAACTGTGATTGCAAGAATGTGAAATGCCATTTTGATGGAAAAACCAGCTGTTTCTCAACTGGCAGAGCTTTTATCGGAGAAAGCCTTCTCGCTGCAATCCTCTTGATAGTTGTAATAAATCACTCACTATGCTATAGGCACCTTTAACATCGATGCAGCCACAGTTCACCACATATCATTCAAGATTGACATGCTGGAAAGCAGAGGACATATCTCTAGTAAATCTTTAAAGCTCCTGCAGCATTATTTTTTTACATTGAGTGTCTGTTAGTGTGCATGTGATAGCATTAAAAGAGTATTTTATTTTCTCTCGTCAGTTAATACAGCGAGTGTTAATGTCTGAAATGTTATGATGCAAACTGAATTAAAAATAAGAGCAAAGGCAAAGAGAATTGAGACAGATGCTTTAAACTTCTGATGATGCCGGAGTGCCAGGCATTAATGCATAATCTGTCTCTCCTCTGTAAATGATTCCTCTTTAAAGATGGTAATGGTGTGAGTGTAGGTCATGCATGAACAACTCTGTGTGTGTGACTCCAGCTGGTGTAATTGGATTCGCCAAGAGAGATTCTACATTTAGAGGTAATGTTTTTCAACTTGATCACATTCATTCATATATTCTTATTGTGGGTAGATCTCCAAGGACACCTTTTCCTACACCAAAGCAATCATTTGCAAGCTATAAATAAGAACAAGTGAAGCAATACAGAAGAATAAAAAGTATGAATGAATGCTGTTTTGATAAAGACTTCTACAGGACAAGAACAAAATGGGAGAGTGCAGAAGCAGCTGGAAGTTCAAACTTTAATAAGGGCTTTTTGTCATGAATATTACAAGCTTCTCCTTCCCTCTGCCCTGTTCCCTCACTCTGCCCACATTACTGCATTTTGTCATTTGGAGCTCGCAGCTTCTGCAGGACATTTTCAATCCCTCAATCTCATGTTGTGTAAAGTGCCGCGCGCCTTGGCATCTACGACTGCTAATGTGCACGTTTTATCCAGGCAGACATCCAGCAGATGAAAAGCAAAGTGCGCATGGTTACATATGAGACAAACACTGAAGAAGAGAAGTATCTATCTGCTCTGATACACTAACAAGTGATAACTTGTCCATCTGCCAGCCTTTCGTTTAGACAAGATGAATGCAATCTATTCTCCAGCGCCCAAAACAACCAACTTTGGACTGTAGACTGGGTTGGACACAAACAATGCACTGGAACATGCAGGAGCAGAAGGGAGGCGCAGCAAGGACAGGGATAATAACTGCCAATAGGCTGAAGAGGATAAAGAAAGATAGAAGGAGAATACAGAAATATTCAGGGGGATAACAAAAGAAATAGAAGAAGTACAAACTGAATAGAAGGAAACTGAAAGGAGAGTGCCATCTGAGATGTGTGAATGTGAAGCGTTCAGAGTCCTGTTGTTATTGAGAGTCTATTTGGCAAAACCACAACTGGCTTCTGCTGCCTGGTCACTCTTTTCAGCCAGACAACACCGTGATTGTGTGTGTCTACTGTCCACTTTATACAACACGGCCACATCTGTTGTATTGTGTGTGAGTGTCACATATTTGGTGTATGTGCAGAATCAGGGGCCAAATTGGTAGTAAGCCTGCCACACCTACTTCAACCCTCGATCACTCTATCCAGTTCCATCAGTGCTAAAGCATCATAATTACCCCCATTAGTGTTTTCTCATAGGATAAACACACACACACACACACACACACACACACACACACACACACACACACACACACACACACACACACACACACACACACACACACACACACACACACACACACACACACACACACACACACACACACACACACACACACACACACACACACACACACACACACACACACACACACACACACACACACCTGCAGGGCAATCTATTTCATTTTCAAGCCAAACCACAGCCTCTCTTCCACACACACAGACACAGATCTTTTAATTTATAATTGTTGCTGTTCCGTTCACTGCATGCAAAGGAAGCAGACTGGCAGGGAAATACACACATGTACACACAAACACGCATGTCCCATACACATCCACGACAATGGATGTGATGAATATAAATTGCTCATTGCAAAGGAAATTGATTCTAAACAAAAAGAGATGCTTTGTTGGCCCTTGCCTTTTTAGAATCCATCTTTGTTTCATCAACACTCTAAATCCTGTGTCCCTATCCCTGATCATGGCAGCACACTCGCACACTAAGATGCACAAATTAGAGTGTGTAGGCGTGTGCACATTATCTCTTTTCACTATAGAAGGGTTCCAGGTTATTCATTCCCAGTTTGTGTAAGGCAGTGTGACCAAGTCTATTACACAGTGGTGGAACAGGGTTATACAAATAATGTGTATTTCTTACACATCACAGCAGTGCTACATTCTATTTTAAATGTGTTCATGCTATTTAAGAAAACCTTAGTCTTCACAAGTAAGTTATGTGTGTTTAATAAAGCCTATAGTGTGTGTTGAAGATTTGGGCAAATGATCAATGTGTCTTTAAATGTGCATATCATACACTTACCTCTGCGTCTCAGCGCTGTACTGACCCCGGCCCACTTGATTGACAGCACAAAGCCGGAACTGATAGGTCCTGGCAGGTGTGAGCCCGCCCACTGATACCTCGCTCACCACAGGATCGACCTCTGATAGGTAGACCTTCCATGGCGAGTCTAGACAGAGGACACAAAGATTAGATGCTGATAATATCTGGCTGAGGCAGGACAAACAGAGACACTGGGACACTCAGGGCCCATAAATCACAAAGAAAAGAAAGGGGGAATAGATAAAATCAGCAAGGAGGGAGAGAGAATCAAGGGGGGGGGTAAGCTTGAGAGAATTATAAGAAAAAAAAGATCACAGACCTCAATGAGAGAGAAAGTTTGCAGGGAAGAGGAGGATTAATAAGAACCACAGATGCTTCTCTATATTGTCGCCAGCTTATCTCTCAGTGTTCTCCTGAAGGAACCACAGAGACACTTTTACCGTCGCACCAGCCAGACGAGGGGTGTGTGAGAGAAAAGAACGTTGCGTGAGCCATTCAAAGCAAGGCCAGCGAGTGTATTAGAGCAATTGTCTGACATCAAAATACATTGTGTTTGAAATGGGCAATTTTCTCTAAATTACAATCCAAGACACACTCACACACGCATACTCTGAGATGAAAGCATGACTATACACTCACACAAACAGACACCTGGTAATCAGTGTCCCCAAAATGCTCATCCATTTTTCACTTCCTTTACTGACAAGACTATCATTATTTTGAATCAGTATTTTGAACACTCAAAAACACTGATTGCATGAACCTTGAAGTTATATTCCTGTCTCCATAAAGGTTGTGGGAATAAAGAGTATTTAAAACTACATTTATTGACATTTGTCCATCAGCTCGTGCTTGGCCCTGCCTGCTACAGTACGTAAACCTATCAACGTGATTAGCTTCCAGCAGGAGTAACAGCGACTCTAGAACCATCTCCCTACAATCTGTTTCTCCAGTCAGTCTATTACTCAATCCCTCTCTTCCTCAATTTCTCATTTGACAGAGAGCCGGCCTGCTGTTTAAACATCTGTGGTAGAGAGAGGGAGAGACAAAGAGAGAGAGAGGGTAGGGGTGGATGGAACATAAGAGTTTATTTATAGGGAACCTGGATGTACATTTACGCAGGAACACAATTCTCCATATGTCTGCCTCTTGTAAATGAGTGTGTGTCAGAGCATGGTAGACAGCGAGTGAGCAGCTGTTTGTCGCTCAGGGACTATAAAGTATATGCCCACACACACACACACACACACACACACACACACACACACACACACACACACACACACACACACACACACACACACACACACACACACACACACACACACACACACACACACACACACACACACACACACACACACACACACACACACACACACACACACACACACACACGTACTATTCTCAGAGAGCTCCAGCAGGTAGTAGAGAAGAGGGGAGTTCCCATCAAAGGGGCGGAGCCAGGAGAGCAGGACGGAGCGGGAATCAGAGTCATTGAGACGAGCCGTCAGGGAGCGAGGAGAGTGCGGCAGCTCACTGAACACAGAGAAGACAACAAAGTCCCAAAAACATGAGAACCAAGATTGATAGTACCTGACAGACCATTTGAACCAAGTCTTTGGAGAAAAGGTTTGACATTTGGGGAAAAGTAACAGAATCCACCATCACCGACTCAATGACCACCTGTGTTTTTACAGGGTTGTATTTTTCGTTTTTATTTGACTTATTCCCAGCCGCGGGCAGACTCCAGTAACCTCAATGAACCAAGCCAAGAAATAAAACATGACCCCTGTAAAACCAACGTATTCTGTTTACACCTCTATTCTTTATAAATTAAAGGGGACATATCATGCTATATTTGAACAATATATTTTAGGGCCATACCTATATAAAGTATATAAATATAGTTTTATTTTCAAAATACCAAACAGATCCTGCATTTTAGCCATGCCTCATTTCGCTCTATTTGCTCTTTCCAGCACTGTTTTTGCAAGGGGCTGATTCTGTGAGCTGCAGCTGACCACGCCCCCCTGCAGGAGAGCGGAGCGTGCTTTGAGATCAGCTGCTGGGTTGTCAGAAGAGGGGGAGAAAAAGAGATCTCCGTCCTCCGTGTTTTATTCTTATAGTGGCGAAGTCACGCCCATCTACTTCCGGTCCATGGGACCTTATTTCGGAAAAATAATGTATTGAAGTCAATGGAGAGAGAAAACGTATCTTTCGATCCCGTTTGAATTGTGCCATGAATTACATATATGATGTTTTTCAATCTTAAAAAATAATTTCCATGTCAAAAAAGTCACAGTTTGTCGTAAAACTGTTGAAATATAAGACTAATACGCAACTAGAAAGACTACAAATCCCAGAGTCGCGTAAGTGATGTCACCATTGTTTTCCTCTACTAAGAGATAGATTCTATCTATATGGCGCTGGTTAAGATAAGATAATTTTAACAAGATACCTGTGTGCTTAGTACCAGGTTGTTATCATACCAGCAATGGGTCTTGCTCGTTCTTTCGCTTCCCGTCTGATGAAAGGACCAGGAGTGGCTGGATCAAGTTAGCTACCTAGCTAGTAGCTAGCACGTTAGTTAGCATTACAGCCTTGTCATTTTTATTAGCCTTAATATGAAGTAACATTAAGTAACCCAAAATGTTAAACAGTAAGAGTAGTAGTCATATTTCGTGAGCCCTTTGAAGAGTACTCTCACCGGTGTGATCATTCTATAATACACAATTTAAGCCCGGGGGAGAAATGCTAACGCTAGCATCGGCGATCGCCGATCTTTTCTACTTCATGCTATCTGCACAAATGGTTGACATTAAACATTAAAAAGACCAGGCAGTTCAGAGAGAATCAAAGGAAGGCAGGCAGGCAGCTTTGCATGACAAACTACAGCGCCACTTACAGGCCGGGCATATGTACTACAGCGTCTCTAGCGCTTTCGAGCAGCAATGGCCGGCCGTGGCCAAACCTCTCATTCCCCTGATAGGTGGAGAATTGACCACTAAGCGGAGCACCCCTTTTGTGACATAGAAAATAATTCAAATCTGGATCAGTCTGTATCAGATCCGTTACAGCCCCTTTTTTTAGAGATTTGGGTTTAGAGGAAAAGAGAGAGGGTTGTATTTTCTGACAATTTGTGAGTTCCCTGACACACCGGGGACACATATTCATGTATAAAAGATGTACAAGAGTACATTTTGCATTATAGGTCCCCTTTAAACAAAGGAAATATAATGTGGTAATTTATGGTCTTTAAAGGGGCTGATACTTGAAGGGGCTTGTTGGTATTTAATTTGGCAATAAGATAATAAAAACATTTTCTTAGACAGAAGTTCAAAAATCATTACATTTGTGTTATATAAAAGAAGTTAATGTATGAATTTCCAGGACTTTTCAATAAACATTAAAGGGGACCTATCATGCAAAATGCACTTTTGTACGTCTTTTATACATGAATATGTGTCCCCGGTGTGTCAGGGAACTCACCAAGTGTCAGAAAACACAACCCTCTCTCTTTTCCTCCATACCCAAATCTCAAAAAACGGGGCTGCAACGGATCTGATACAGACTGATCCAGATTTGAAATTGTTCTGACGTCAGAAACGGGGTGCTCCGCCTATATGGGCAACTCTCCACCTATCAGGGGAATGAGAGGTTGCGTGGCATGGTAACAGCATGGTAACAGCATGGTAACATGACGCTCGTGCCTCGCCCCCTCCTTTGCAGGGGGGCGTGGTCAGCTGCAGCTCATTTGCCACAGAATCAGCCCTTGCAAAAACAGGGCTGGAATAGAACAGAGTGAAATGAGGCGTGGCTAAAATGCATGATCTGTTTGGTATTTTGAAAAAAAAAACTTCACAGACATGTTTTATATAGGTATGGCCCTACAATATATTATTCAAATATAGCATGATAGGTCCACTTTAATTATTAATAGTGTTTATTTTTCCATAAGTTTGTGGTTTGTGGTGAAATAAAGTTGGCCTTCACATACCGTTTGACTTCAGGTCTAGTTAAGAACCAGTTGCAGTGAGTAATGTTGTTGAAATATGGCTGTGGTTTACTTTTGTTATTGTGATAATTTATCCTGTCAACAGCAAATGTATTTCACCACATCTATTAAAAAAACAATCTCCAGACATTTGGCCATCCCTGTGGATATTGGTACACTTTCAAATAGATTAATTCAAATAGATTTCATATTCATGAAAGCAATAAAGAGTGTCCAGACATTTGATTATACCAATTTTAGTTCATCATAACTCTCTTTCAGAAACTGTCGGCTTGAAGGAAGAATGAAAAACAGATCTCTGTGTTTTTCTATGTGAAAGCGAGCTGATATATTATAAACATATCATATATAGAACAAATATATTTACAACAAAAGCATATTGAAAGACACACTCCCCTTGAGCCTAAACTAGCTGCATACAAAATTCATAAGCTCATCAATTATTTCTTACTCTGACAGGCTGCCAGCTCTTTAATTGCAATACATTTTCGAAAAAACATAGACGTTTTTTGTTATTGCTGGGTGTGTGGTTTGATGTTTGAATATTTCAGTGGGTATTTAGTTGGAAAACTATTGGAACATAAATAAAGAGAGAGGAGAAGAGAGACATAACGCTAGAGGAGGAAGGAGACTTCACCACGACGAAGCATTGACGGTGGGTGAATGAGGCGGGCGGGGGGGGGGGGTGGAGCAAGGGGAAATGAGAATGATGTTTTCTTTTCTGAGCTGACATGATCATATTAATTAATGGATGAGCTTAGAAAATGTTGGAGCAACTACTTTAACACAGCCCGCAAAAAACACGCACACACGCTCGCACACACACACACACACACACACACACACACACACACACACACACACACACACACACACACACACACACACACACACACACACACACACACACACACACACACACACACACACACACACACACACACACACACACACACACACACACACACACACACACACACACACACACACGTCTTGCGGGAGTTGAACCAATAACCTGCTGGTAATTAGTCTGTCTCCTCAGCTGCCAGCGTCTGTTAACCTCCACGACCCGTTGATACTGAGCTAACGAGAATGTCAGTCACGCGCCTTAATGCACACCCCCCAACACACACCCACACACGCACATATAGAACTCCCTTCGTTCCCCATTTGTTTTCACACAGCCAAAAACAGAGACTCACTTCCTCCCTCTGAGTTTGACATGTGTAACCTCTCGTCGCTTTATAATTCAGAGGGAGTGGACTCATGTTCTATATCTCTCCTTCCCTGCAGTTGTATTAATATATCATAAGTGCCTTTTATAAATATATTATACAAGTACCTATTAATATATAAAGGCCACTAGCAGTAGCCATTGTTCTCTCACTGTGGCTGTAATGAGGCAGTGAGGGTCAGAGCGGGGGATAAACTTCGGTGTGTGGCATATTTTTATCCGAGCATCAGGAATGCCTGCTCATACCCAACACACAAGGGGACATGTCTGGAATATTTTCACCCAAACCACATGAAAAAATGCATGCACATAAACACGCTGTACATTTTATACTTGAAGACTAACGAGGTGCGCTGCATGTATTTCATAGCAGATATGACCTTACACTTCTATTATTACTGTCTAATAATAACTCACAATTACACACCACTTTCTTACAACTTACAGTTTTAATGATATAGACCTGTGTTTGGTTTATAGGGGGTCTGACAAGCTTTTATTTGAAACACCCAGTCATTTTATCAGATGACTGCTGAGAAATACAGAAACTAGTACTTTATGTTTGACAATGTACAGAATTACCTATTTGCGGCCTCTCCTGAATTACACCCAGCATAGTCAATATTGTTTTTTCTATAATGCTTAACTCCAGACCAATCCTTGTTGTCAATCATATCTGCGATTTGAATCAGCCATAGAGCTAGCTATGGATTGGTTTGTTTTCCCACTTGATTGAGGCACAACAAGTCAAAGTCGTTATTGTGCCTTATCTCTTAATCAAGAAAACAATTATAGCTGATTGGATCAATGCCTGTGCTGTATTTATCTGCATTTGTTATACCACATAAATATCGTGAAAATCACAATTCAGACAATCTGAAGATTATTTTTTGTCAACTGCTTAGAGCAGACAAAGTCTTGTGATCCCATTAAATGAACAGAAACAGAATATAATGATTTGCTTTCTTTCAAATACTCTATCTTAAAAAAAAAGACAGGAGACAGGTGCTGTGTCTCAATTTGCTTTCTGTTGTACTTACCAGGCTTGGAATTTTGTCATTTTAGGGGAAAGGCCATTTGGCCTTTGGTGTCACATGTTTTTTTAGGGCACAAAGGCCATTGAGGGAAAAATTTGGATTTGGAGCTGACAAATAAATAACTTCACTTTCTGATAAGAAAAACACACGAATGACATGGAAAACAAATCACTTTTTTTTTTTAAATCAATAATGTCAAACATGATATCATCATATAGGCCTATGCCTCCTTAGTATTACAGTATATAAAATGAAATACTCTACTTTGAATAATTAGTGTTTGGCATGTTTGGTAAAATCCGAAATCAAATCATAAAATCTATTAATACGTAACAAATATATTCAATTTCAGAGCAGAAGTAACAGCCTTCAAGGGTCAAACTCTGCACAGAAATCATTCAGCAGTGCACAGTGAAGCTCAAACATTCAACTATACGAACAAGCAATACTTTGAAATGCAAACGTCTGTGTGTGTGTGTGTGTGTGTCTGTGTGTGTGTGTGTGTACGAGAGTCTCTTTAATCAATTTTTTCAACTCAAGGGTCAAATTCGCGTGACGCGTTCTCGTGGTAGCCAATCAGCGGAGAGGATCTCAGCCTGCTGTCACTGACGTTGAATCAGAAAACATCAGCCGTTAGCTGTTAGCACACAGTGCTCACAGCTCCTCATATCTGTTCAGAAACTGGACAAAAGTTAAACATGAACAAAACACAGACTGTCTGTGTCATGGCGAATACAGTCGCTGTTGTATCTGTGTCTGTATCATGTTGTTGTGAGTTTGGACGGAGCAGCTACAACGTTAGTTTAGCCTGATCGATCCGATCTCCATTTAGAAAACACGCATTTTAAAAGGTTTTTCGCCTGCCGTCTTGTCTGCAGACGTGTCAAAGCATTAATTCATGGTTTTTATTAACCGTTATCAGTATGTTGTTACTTCGGCATCATTTTGAAACGCGTATTACAATTAAATCACGGTAAAATATGTACATTTTGTTGTAGTTGGTTTTTACCACAGCATTTACATGGAGATAAGCCCGGCCCCCTCTCCAGCGCGTCCTGTTTGAATGACAGGAGTAAACACAGCTGACAGCCACGGTGAGACTAGAGCGATTAGAGAGTCCGGTGTGAACGCAGCATAATGCAGTTCAGAGACCAGACCACTGCTCTGACGATTTTAAAGCAACTTCGCGATTTTAACAGTGTGAGGGGCACAAAGGCCATGGTGGCCGTAGGACGTACAATTATTTTCGGGGCTTAATGGCCAGACCAAGGGGCAACGACGGCCATGGCCTACCCTGGTACTTACGCTCGCTACTTTGAGTGCATAAGTGCATTTCCACTGAAAAGTACAGCAAAATAAAGTGCACTATACAGTAAGTACATCAAGTAAGCAAACAATCCAGCAGATATGGCAAGCCATATGGCAAGCCACAACTATTGGTCAATGCAGGAGGTAATACCAAGTGCCATTTGGCATAAAAAAAAAAGAAGAAGCAGTCAAATCTTCAGAACGTCATTTCTTTTTGACAGACTTTGCAGGTACAGATTAAACACAGTTTAGTACATGGATGTGTCCTGACGTAAGTATTACAATTGAGACTAAACAAGGGGCAAACAGCTAGCCTAGGTTTGTTAGAAATCAGGCTGATGTGGTCAAATTATTTCGGCAACATTTGAACTCACATGACTTCGAGGCGTGCAGACTGAGAATCATTGCCAGCCCGTGATTTCACAGTGCAGGTGTAGTCCCCAATGTCACCTGACCACGTCTGGCCAATAGTGAGGGAGCCCTGCCGCATGGAGACACGCCCCCCGCTGCTGGGACGAACCAGCACCCCCCCACGCTCCCAGCTGAAGCTGCAACAGAGGAGGAATACATGTACTTTATACTGTGGTTATCTACAGACACACAATGAGCCTAAAACAGAGAGAGAAGCAAACACTGTGGAGTATAAGAGTATTCCTGTGAGTGACCACACACACAGAGAGGCAGGTACCTGATATTGACTCTGGGGTCATGTGTAGCAGTACAGACCAGAAGAGCAGTGGTTCCTTTGATAACTCGTTGGTCGGTTGGAGGCACAGAAATTATTGTACGGCCTGCAAAAAATAAAATAAAAGATTAAGAAAAATCAAGATAAGAGAGAAACTGAAGGATGAGCGGTGACAAAGGTGGGATGAATAATAAAAGGCAGAAATAAAATGTGTTTAATATTCTGCTCTAATGGCATGAAATACCGTATCATCTATAATGTGCTGTTTAGTGTATGCTGCACGAAAAGTAATAAGAAATTAATTAGTAAAGATTTTAGCCCTGAACTATTGAAGCTAAACAGCACTAAAGCTTTTTCCCTCACTCTCTCAAACACAGTACAGACACACCGTGAAAACTACTTAGTCTACCATTGTTTGTGCTCTGTTCAACTCAAGTCTTTCACATGTTTTATAATCTCAAGAGAAAATGTATAAATTGGATGCAGTGTGGACTGTGTTTGATCAGTAACTCAGTCCAGGTATATTTGGGATGTGACCAGGCCTCCGATAGATGAGTATAGTTTTTATATTCCACAGTGCTCAACAGAGGAATGTGGTTAATCTAATTCAATAGCATTTAATCTGAAGCTGCCAATATATATATATATATATACAAAAAATCAATAACATTACCAGCTAATCCATCATCCTCTAACCTAGCCAATCAGATGATTACTTCACCATTACACCAGCCCACTGCCTCAATAAACAATCACACCGCTGTTCACCCACCTGAGCTAATGTCATTTGACAGTCTCGGATAAATTAACTGTTCCATGTCTGTTTTAGTCTGTTTAGCAAATGTGTATTGAGCAGTTTAGTGTATTTTTGTTTGTGTGTAAATTATGTGTGTGTTTGTGTCTTACTCCAGACGGTGAGCGAAGAGGTGGAGTTGATGCTTCCCTCAGCGTTGGAGGCTATGCACGTGTAATCTCCTGAATCCTGGAAGCTGATTGGCCGAATCTGCAAACCGCCTGTCTGCAACAGCGTGAACCTGGGAACCTGGACAGAGCCGCTAGCTAAGACCTGAGATCCTACAGAGAGAGAAAATAACAAAATAGCCTTCAGGTGACGAAAAGTAATTAAGTCATTAAGCACATTTTTAATTACAAACACATCATGTCAGTGCGTCTGTCGTGTGCGTGTGCTCAGTGTGTACTGCAGAGTGTGTGTTCTGTTACCTTTCCTCCAGGTGATGGCAGGTTTTGGAGCTCCGCTCGTCTGGCACATAAACAAAGCCGTGTTTCCATCAGTTACTATTTGGTCAGACGAAGGGAATGTAAACGTGGGGGCCATACCTGAAACATGGGGAGAAAGCATAAGAAGAACGAAGACGGATAGACGGCTACTGAGAGGAGACTGGTGGAAAAAGAGAGGAGTGAAAGTGAAGCATAGAGAAAACTGAAGAATGTAAAAAGAGAGAATGACAGTGTTGATATAAACACAAATGACTCCTCTGAATAATGGAGCCTTTATTCATTACCTAGTGCTACGTGTGTGTGCATAAATGTGGAAAGTGGTGGTGTGGAAGTTCCATGGGGACTTTTAATTATAACGCTCACTAAACAGAGCGTAACTCTACTGAGACAAACCGTACGTGCAGAAGTCTGCAGCTGAAACGCACTTCAAACCAGGCAGACACTTTCACTTTGATTTAAAAAACAAAATAGTCTTCAGTTTCAGGTAGGGATGTGTTGGCTTGTCATTTTGCCAATACACAGGAGACCTACTTTTCTATTTTCCAGCCCAAACACGGCTAAAACTCAATTTGCAAGCAGTGAACTCATCTCTTCATTTTTAGAATGAATCAGCTGCAAATATCTTTATGTATGCTCAGGACAAATGTGGAGTGATACGGCAATAACAATACAGCTGAAATAGTTATTGGTTAGCTGAAAGTTAAATAAATAAAATAAATAAATTAAAGCCTTTTTTCTTAGTTTTCTGAAATAAACGGATAATATATAAAATAATCTGGAGACTTGCTGAAGGTAAAACAATATTAAAGTTGCAGAAACGATATACGAGACAAAACAACAGACAAATAAAGGAGACACAATGGAAGTACAATAGAGGAGTACATTCTGACACATGAGAAAGCAAGTTGAAGGGAAAGAAAAAAGTGGCATCTAGACAGTGAATTAGCCAAAAAAAAGCAGAGACTAGAGAGAAGAAAACATGCTGCAGTGGATGTGGATATGGATATTGTGTGTGTGTGTGTGTGTGTGTGTGTGTGTGTGTGTGTGTGTGTGTGTGTGTGTGTGTGTGTGACAAACTCACTAGACACCAGGAGTTGTGCGTGTGCCTGAGTTTCTCCTGCAGCGTTGCGAGCGAAGCACTGGAATATTCCTCCGTCTCCCGGCTGCACCCGGCGCACCGTCAGCCCGTTCGCCGCGGTGACCTTGTAGCGAGAGTTGGCCAGTTTGGACAGAGGCACCGCGTCCTTATACCACTCTATCCTGGGCTGGGGCACACCTACACATGTGCATATACACAAAATACAAAACACACAACAGGGAGAATATGTTCAAATGTCCAAAATCTTTAATAAAATGTTACATTTCCTTAATAAAAAACTGCTAAACTCACTGCTGAGCTCCAACTAAAACAGCCACACACTCTTTAGACTGTTCTTTCTTTTCTGTTATCCACTCTCTTCCTATAAATATGCATGTGGGAATAATGACTGCTAATAATATATTGATTAGAGGGTGTGAGTGGTAGAGTAAGGGTGGCAGCAGGGGCAAAAAAACATTGTGAATAAAAGATGTGGGCATATGCAGCACACCGAAGACCCCCACCTGTCTGACAGATATGACAGGCAAGCGGCTTACGCAATTACTCCGTCTTAACCCTCACCACCAATGTGTGAGTGTGTGTGTGTGTGTGTGTGTGTGTGTGTGTGTGTGTGTGTGTGTGTGTGTGTGTGTGTGTGTGTGTTGGATGGAAAGAGAGATACATTCCACACTTTTCCTCACTCTGTTGGTGTCAAGCTTTCACAGACATGCGTGAAGTATTTTTCACCCCCTCACTTTGCACTGTCTGTCTTTTCCTCCTTCCCTTGTTCCTCCTCCCAGCCTCCATCTCACTTTTCATACCCACAGGCTTCTGCTATTTAATTACCCTTTCACAGTATCAGATTACTGAGGAAGAACACACTCGCTCAGTGAGTGTGTGTGAGAGGGAGAGAGAGAGAGCATGGTGCAGTTTTTGGAGCATTGTCCACCTCTGCTCATATATTTTAGTTTTTTCATGTAACCCATTTGAAAACATATGAGGTATGAACAAGTGCACTTTTCAGGCTTGGTCTCAGCATGTTATAATGCTTGTTCTGTCACAAGTCACCCGTCAAAAATCCCACACACACACACACGCACGCACGCACGCACGCACACACGCACACACACACACACACACACACACACACACACACACACACACACACACACACACACACACACACACACACACACACACACACACACACACACACACACACACACACACACACCGAATGACCAAAACACTCAGCATAATGTAAGGTCATTAGAGTCACCTTGACACACCCTGGACAGTAGATACTCAAGATAAACCGTCTTTATCAAATCAACCAAGTAGCTTACATTTGCTGCATGGACATCGAAACATTACAGCATTTTTAATGTAGGGATTAAAAACACTTTGTCAGTTTATACACCATCCGGTTGCAAACACCAGCTGAGCGAGAGCCTCAGAATTATTCTATGGGCCTTTAGAGTGAGCTCATAGACGACAGACAACCTAGTTTAAGGCTTGTTTTAAGCATACTTAAACCACAAAGTAAATCTAGAACACTAGTTCACGTACATTGAAAGAGTTAATCCTTGTTTTAATCATTCCTATATTCCATATTGGCTGTGACGTCATCCCCTCCTAAAGTGAGTCCTCTGTGCAAAACATTTTTGCAAAGTTCAGCCAAAGCTAATTTGAGCCTTCAGCAAATGGGGTATATCAAACCAATTGGAAACCGTACAAAATTATGTTTTTCCCTCCGTACAATGTTACCCTGTATGTGTTACTATCCATCCTCCCCAGCTCAGGCGGGCTGACACCCACTTGTCACATGACTGCTGAAGCCGTATATTCAGCAGCATTATAACCAGTGTTGGGACTAACGCGTTACAAGTAACGCGTTACTGTAACGCCGTTATTTTTGGCAGTAACTAGTACTCTAACGCATTACTTTTTAAATGCAGTAACTCAGTTACCGTTACTACATGGTGCGTTACTCCGTTACTGCGTTAGTTTTTTTATATAGTCAACAGCCAGGCGAACAGAGATGAGAACTGTACTTAAGTACAGTACTTGAGTAAATGTACTTAAATACTTCCTGTGTCACATGCGGAGACGGGCTGTGGGCGTGTTTGTGTTGTTTACTAACAAGACTGTCATGGCGGCGGCGGCGGAGCTCATGTCTAGTTTCTCCACCTGGAGATATTCTCACTATTTCACTTTTGTCGAGCACAAAGAAAAGAACGTTTTAGTTAAATGTAAGTTATGTCCTGGCGGGTCAAAGAGCCTATCTACTGCCTAAACCAGTCATTCAAATCTCTTAAAACATCTGCAGAAACAACATGCTGGGACGAAGCTAGTAGCTAAGACCACAGAGACTCAGCCGACGCCACTCCACCTCCACCTGCACCTAAGCAACAGCGGCTGGATTTTAACCGAGGGACTGCTAGCCAGGGACAGGTCGATAAAGCCATTGCACGGTATGTTGTAGAACACATGCAGGCTATTTCTACAGTGGAGTCACCCGCTTTCAGGGAGCTAGTTAGCATGATAGCATGTCCGGGCGGCACACGGCATATGGGACGGAAAACTTTTTCCAACTACCTGGAGAAAGAATATACAAAAATGTAAAGCCAGCTAATATCGATGATATCCAGATTGCATATAATGCATGTCAAGTTGATCAACAGATTGTATTATTCTCCAATGCAATAACAGTACTGAAATGAAGGCTATAAGGGCATTAATATAATGGGAGCCCTTTTTTAAGTAACTAAAACGTTACTTTTCACAGTAACGCATTACTTTCTGGTGTAAGTAATCAGTAAAGTAACTGAGTTACTTTTGAAATGAAGTAACTAGTAATGGTAACTAGTTACTGGTTTTCAGTAACTAGCACAACACTGATTATAACACAGGACTGCAGATTCTGTTGCACATTGGAATCGCTTTAGGAACATATTTCTGCAGAACCAGTATAGACAGGAGAACTAATTACAAGCACCAATAACTCTTTAAATAAACAGATAATCTTGTGAATGTTGTTTTACGGCACAACATCTAAAGCAATCCTTTAAGTATGTTTATTGTAACACTCGGAGTGTACCTGTAGCCAGGCAGGGGATTTCTACGTTCCTGTCCAGGTCAGCAATGATCTTCCTCTTTGGTTGGGCAGTCAGGGAAGGTGGCTCTGCAGGGACATTATTAGAACACAAAATGTCAAGCATTTAAATGTGGAGAACATTCTGACTTAACAACGGATAAAATAACATCTCAAACTGAAAAACACCGCCTGCTGCTGAACTACATCTAACAAGCCCTCTAAAAAGGCTTAAAAAGGCTTACAATGTGTTATGTCATTAAAAAACAATTGGGAGTCTACAAGCATTCGTTTTTTAATAGAAAAGAGAGTTGGAAAAATGTCCCTGAGTGTCCTGAGTGTCATTGCAAGGCAGCAGTTCTGTCTATTTGCCCTGAGAAATGACTCTAACAGTCACAGAAAAGCTAATTCTTCAAGTTTCCCAGGGGAAACAATCCTCTTTTTAAACAACCGGTACTTCTTTTCACTGGCAGTAACGGCTCCCCCTAAACATCTTCACCAGTGTCGCTCTAAATGCTGAAAGCAGCTTGGAGACACAGCTTCCCACAGTTTGAATGTGAATATATGCCTTTTGGTGTATTTCTGTAATGCTTCGTATTATGAAAAATGTACCGCATACGCTCCACTTCTTTCAAAAACATTTGTTAATATTTAGTGAGAGATATTGACACAGAAAGCCCAGAGACGGGGAGCAGAGACAGACTGGCTAATTCGTTTTCAGCTCCATGTAGAAACGGCACCTGCTCACTGGAAACGAGGGAAATTAAATGCACTAAACAATGCATTTGTATACTGGTATTCATGAATGAGGAGAAGGCATTTTAATAACAGATTTATTTTATTTATTTATTTTTAAATGTATCTTGTTTAATAAAAAGACATTTCAGAAATGTTTTGCTGTCATTTGAATGCCGTTGCAATTATGGAAACATATTTGACTCCATCAGTTTTTCTCCTTTGTAGTTTAACACAGTAATGTGCAAACGGAGGTAGAAACTACAGACTGCAAGATTGATCAAGCTGTGTGTGTGTGTGTGTGTGTGTGTGTGTGTGTGTGTGTGTGTGTGTGTGTGTGTGTGTGTGTGTGTGTGTGTGTGTGTGTGTGTGTGTGTGTGTGTGTGTGTGTGTGTGTGTGTGTGTGTGTGTGTGTGTGTGTGTGTGTGTGTGTGTGTGTGTGTGTGTGTGTGTGTGTGTGTGTGTGTGTACACATTTCCATTAATTCTTCTTGACCTTAAAGTTCTTTACGACTTAGTGTTAACTTTTAAACCCACACAAGCGCCTCAACTCCTATCTTAAATGAGCACGGTGGAATTCGGCACGATTTTTTGACAAGAGAACGAGGAAGGCATGATGCGAACGGAGGAACAAGAAAACAAGAAATGAATACCAGCCATGTGGCATGACACCGATAACACAGGGATGCATTCGTCGCCTTTAGGCAGGTGAGTGCAAGGACCTTGATGCACAAATACAACAAAACACATTTTGGAGTGTTTGGGTGGTTGGGCTTAACGCTTTGAGCTTCCGCGGATTCCCTGCTCTCTGCCTGCGAAACAAAGATGGCGAACAACAACATATATACTGTTGTTAGCACCAAAAGTCTGTACAGCACACAACACGGCACCGAGTGTCATACATATTCCGATTAGCGGATCTAGTCAGAGAAGAAATGAAAGTGAATAATGAATACCTTTGAGGCTGTCTCTTTATTTCAGACACATACACTATTCTGTTTAGGAATACCTTTCAAAGGACTTTTGAGCCCATTGCAGGAAAGAGGATCAGTACCAATGTATTCATCTGCCTCTGCTTCTCTGATTCATATGAATGTATGCAGACTTTAACAATGCTGTTGGCCTAACGATAAAGATAACATCGAGACAGAGAGATACCAGGAGGCGGGAGACCGCCATGGTACAAAAATTGGTGGTACATGTAGCTGGTGAGCGGGGGAACAGAAAGAGAATGAGTTGGATATAAATATTCAGGCAGGTCTTTTCTGACTAGTGAGTATTCTTTAGGCGTGGGTAGTTTGCTCTCTCTGCGTTAGGTGCTCCCTCGCTTCGACAATCACGGCAGATCAAAAAAGACGCTGACGAACTGGGAGAGAAAAGTTTCGCTTCATCAATCACACGCTCTCTGCTTGCTTGTATGTTGTTTTCTATTTACGCACACATATCGAGGACAGGAGTGGATTGTGACGAGAGCGCTCCTGTTTGAGTGCTTTCAATGTTCTCGTATTGATTGGTGACTCCGGAGAACAAAACTAATTTAGCTGCCGGGCAAACAAGCATGCGTGTCTTCTGTGCCATTTTGTGATTGTGTGTGAGCGTGGAGAGTACACACGTGCATGTTTTTGTGAGAATGGATTGATTTGTACATGAATGTAACAGCTGTTTCTGAATACAATGGGCAGTTTATTGGTGAGTGTGGACAACAGACTCAGCTTGAGTAGTCCTGTGGTTGACAGTTAGCTGCCTGGGGGTGTTCAGTCTTGCTTCCAGGAGTAAAACAAATGAAGTAATAAACAATGCCTCAAGCAAAACATGTACAAGAAAAACTAGGAGCGGGGCTAAAATAGAAATGAATGGTACATGTTGAGGGCATTAGGCTTGATGGGTCAGGCCTACCAAGGATAATCATGGATAATCATGTAAGGCTGTGTGTGTGTGTGTGTGTGTGTGTGTGTGTGTGTGTGTGTGTGTGTGTGTGTGTGTGTGTGTGTGTGTGTGTGTGTGTGTGTGTGTGTGTGTGTGTGTGTGTGTGTGTGTGTGTGTGTGTGTGTGTGTGTGTGTGTGTGTGTGTGTGTGTGTGTGTGTGTGTGTGTGTTCTTATTTTCTTACCGATTACATTGAGTTGTGCCCTTGCCTCCACAGGTTTGCCAGTGATGTTGCCGAGCAACGCTTCACAAACATATATCCCAGTGTCAGCAGAGGCGGGGTCAAGAATAACGAGCCGACGCCCACTGGCCAGACGACGCCCATCACGTTTCCAAGACACCACGAGGCTGTCAATCGGTCTGAGAGCAGAGGAGCGGAGAGGAGAAATAAGGGAAGCAGTAGCGGTGTTATTTGGAGAAAAAGGAAAAAGAGTGGCAGAAGGCAATTACAACATATTAAATCCATCAGTTTATGTGTCAATGAAGCAGGAAATGAATGATGACAGTCTGTATATCAGAGCAGTCAGATCTACTCAGCATGAAGCAGCTTCAGTCAGTTACTCTGGATGTTGGAGAAAATAAATGGCTTTTCATGTAGAGTGAACATTTGTTCTGGATAAACAACATCAGAATACCATTCTTTTGGTGCGTGTGTGTGTGTGTGTTTGTGTGTGTGCTTGACAGCATTAATACAGCAGCCCAGTTCTTTGGTGCATTTTCAGGCAGGATTTCCATTCCTATAGGCAATCTCCATTAAGATGTGCAACTGATTTTCTAAGCTAATTATGTAATCAGCAGTTGGAACCGCCTTCCTAAATGCATTTTGTTTGGGGCATTTCAAAAGGTCCTAGTTCAATCATAGCCTTTGTCCACAAGCGGTAAGCCACCAAAATAATAAAAAACATAGCGATGCAAACACTAGATGATACATTTACAATACAAAGCAAAATAAAACATTGCTGGGGCTAAAATAAATCAACAAGGAATACATATTTTTCGGTGTACACAACTTATAGCCTCCATCTTTGGTTATAGGGGTTTGTGAAACCAAGTCATTAAAGAAACAGAAATAAATCAGATTGAGAACCATTCATTAAAATGGCTGTGTGGGAAATACACATAATAGCTCCAACATTAATTAGTTCAAAGATCATGATTGTTACATTATTATGATCTATTAATATCACACCAGAGGATATTTGGTTTGAAATCCAATAGCAATCACTTTGACAAGACATTAAATCGCACTTACAAAGGTTATTATAAAGGAGTCGAAGACAAGCTGGTAATTCAGCCACCTCAAGGTTAAATGCAAGTGGTATGTTTTTGAAAGTGGGCAACTGAGATGACTATGAAACAAAATCCCATAAATATGCAATCCAACTGTAGATAATTATATAACGTTGGAATTTTTTATGGATACACTTGAGAGATCGCTGCTTTCTTTCTCAGACACCCCGAGGTGTAAACAAAGTTTGATAACAAATAAATTAAAGCTTTGGCGGGGCCGTTGTGTCAACATTTTAATATGCTTACTCAGTGGGTCCTGTCCACAAAATAATTCAAAATGTACCCAAAGATAGAAAAGCAGATTTAACAGCCCTTAATATGAGACCTGCTGGCACAGCTTGTTTTCAATCAAACTCCAAATGATCCTAGCACTCTACCATCACTGCATTGGTGCATATGACTGATTAATGGTTAATGGATGTGGATAGCAGATGCTTTTAGACTTCAGCACTGCACTTTATTTCTCTGATCATACTTTCCTTTCTCCCAAACTTCAATACAATAGTTTATTTCTGTTCCCTGGGTACAGTATTATCTCTCTGGAGTGAGTATGTTTCAGTGGATTCTCTGCTATCAGAAATACCCCCCGTGGAGAGGTCTTTTTCTTCCAGGACAAATGCAGCAGACTGTGAGCTAATGTGTCTACAGTTATAGAGTTGGCTGCAAAGATCCAATTACATGGTGTTAAATTAAAAAGAAGACGAGTCTGACCGTGTGGATCAGTATTTGCGTGATCAGAATGGATCGTGTTGTTGCTAAAATAGTGTTTACACATACTACAGTTGCAAGAAAAAGTATGTGAACCCTTTGGATTCTCCACACATAGCGTTGTGTGTTCCTTCCAAACAACTCAACGTTGGTTTCATCTGTCCTCAGAATGTGTTGCCAGTAGTGCTGTGGAACATCCAGGTGCTCTTTTGCAAACTTCAAACGTGCAGCAATGTTTTTTCTGGACAGCAGTGGCTTCCTCCGTGGTGTCCTCCCATGAACTCCATTCTTGTTCAGTGTTTCACGTATCGTAGATTCGTCAACAGAGATGTTAGCATGTGCCAGAGATTTCTTTAAGTCTCTAGCTGACACTCTAGGATTCTTCTTCACCTCATTGAGCATTCTGCGCTGTGCTCTTGCAGTCATCTTTACAGGACGGCCACTCCTAGGGAGAGGAGCAACAGTGCTGAACTTTCTCCATTTATAGACAACTTGTCTTACGGCCCGTCCACACTACAGCTTAAAAAAAAGCTTGGAGCTGAGCGTGTCTGAAGCCCGACCAACAACCAATCACATGAATCCCCCGCCCCTGACACACAAGCAGCGGTTTGATTGGCTAGAGCTTGTACTGGCATATGATTTGATTGGCTGACGCTTCCACCGAAAGCTTCAGAAGCTTCAAAAGTTGAACATTGCTCAACTTTTGCAGCCTGAAACGCCAGGAAAGCTCCGCTCTGCTTCCCACAATGCAGTTCGGCGAAAAGTGACGTCACCCCATTCAAAGTGAATGGGCAGACGCGTTGGAAACCGTTTTTGAAGCTGTCGAAGCTGTAGTGTGGACGGGCCGTTACCGTGGACTGATGAACATCAAGGCTTTCAGAGATACTTTTGTAACCCTTTCCAGCTTTATGCAAGTCAACCATTCTTAATCGTAGGTCTTCTGAGAGCTCTTCTGTGCGAGGCATGGTTCACATCTGGCAATGCTTCAAAACTGGTGTGTATTTTTTATAGGGCAGGGCAGCTTTAACCAACACCTCCAATCTCGTCTCATTGATTGGACTCCAGGTTGGTGACTCCTGACTCCAATTAGCTCTTGAAGAAGTCTTTAGCCGAGGGGTTCACATACTTTTTCCACCCTGCACTGTGAATGTTTACATGGTGTGTTCAATAAAAACATGAAAACATATCATTGTTTGTGTGGTATTAGTTTAAGCAGACTGTGTTTGTCTGTTGTTGTGACTTAGATGAAGAGCAGAACACATTTTATGACCAACTTATGCAGAAATCCAGGTAATTCCAAAGGGTTCACATACTTTTTCTTGCAACTGTATATGTATATTCACTTTTTGTGTGCTGTGTGATATGTTTTAGACACTTCCTTTTTTCATACTGAACCTTGAGTGCTACCAAGTGGTCAAGTGCTGGTCAAGTGCGTTTGAGAAAGAAACATTTAAAGGGACTTCAGCTCTCACAGAGCAGCACATCTAGCTCGGATTAATAATCAAGCAAAAACCTTGAAGAAATAGTGTGCAGTTAAACTCAATACAGCATGTTTAGCAACTAAAGCTGTGAATACCGCCTGTTGGGATTGTGCTTTTATCTGCCCAAAGCTGCCTCTCTTTTCTTTTCAATGCCTCTGAAAGCACATTACAAAATGTTAGATATTGATAATGTTATCCTTGTGTGTAAACTTGGATGAAACTGTGCCTGGCCAAGATACATTTCAACCAACCTGCCTCCATCCTCCAGCGTTGGTGTCAGTGAGTTTAGTGTTTGATACACAAAACACGGGCTAGAACTGCAGAAGTTATGCAGCTACTTTAACCCCTAGGTAAACTCTTGTTAAAACACAAAAGGAGCACTTTGCACCCTATCTCAACGGGTGTAAAGTGCTCCCTTTGTCTCGAGAGAAGGGTTCGCCTCGCGGTTGTTGGGTTGGAATACAAAGACACGCCACAAGCTGTGATCAAAACAAATGCACATTGCAACATGTCTTCATCATATCATATTGAAAAAATGTAAAAAAAAAAGACTATCACAAAGTACATGAATAAAAAGCACTTTCTTGTCAATTCATGTCTATTTTCAAAAAGTGAAATGTACCTAAAAAGGCGTGTTAAAAAAAAGGAAAAAGAAATATCAAATGGCTTCTCCATTTAAATGTTCATATTGTTGGAGAATGCCTTTGCTAATAGTAATAATGGATTTTCATTATTATATTTTAATTAAAGATCTGACCCAATTAATGCACATATGAGTTTGAAATGAAGGATATCATTTTAATTTTAATTAAGTCTGACAGTGCTCAGTTGCTTTTGTACTTGTTTGGGACACAAAGGGGGTTTGACAGTGTTCATCTTTGAGATGAGAGGAAACTGATTTCAGATCAGTAAATGAAAACTCTTGAAAATAAAGTAGAACTTGTTCTGTTTGGCTCTGAAAAACATCTGTGTTATCTGACTAGACTGTCGCCCCTGTGTGTGGGCCAGTGAGGACTGTTGGTGAACAGCTTCTCTGCTGATGTCAGAAGGGACTTTGAACCAACTTCTCTTCTCTTCACGTTAACTAGGAACGTGTGTGTGTGTGTGTGTGTGTGTGTGTGTGTGTGTGTGTGTGTGTGTGTGTGTGTGTGTGTGTGTGTGTGTGTGTGTGTGTGTGTGTGTGTGTGTGTGTGTGTGTGCTTTCAGTCTTAACATTAATACAAGAGGGAGAAACTGGCTGAGCAACGACTTTATATGTTGTCCTCTAATTGCCCTAGAAGAAAACACTGCTCTCCAGCAAGAAAATAATTGTTCGCACTTGGAATATGTGTGTGTGTGAGAGAGTGTGTGAACAAAAAAACAGAACAAAATATACCTGGCGTTAGCAATGCACTCCAGCGTCACCTCGCTGCCTGCCACCACTGTTGTGTTTTTGGGTCCGATCACAATCGCCGGAGCCACAACTTCTGATTCAGGATCTGTGACAGAAAGAGAAAATATGAGAGGGAGTTTAAGCAATAAATCCCAAACGGCAGCAAAATGTCAAAACAAAAAGTCTCCCACTCTAACTATACACTTTAACAGATGCACATCAGCACCATGATACTTTGTCTACTGTATATTCACGCACTGTGACAGTGTCATTTGTTTTATTTTATCTAACGCTGAGAAGGCACTGTATGCTTTGAGTGTTTAAGTGTTGGGGCTAACTGTAGTCTTGACTGAAACTGCTGCGATAATTGTATAGATAAAACTGAACTCTGCTGCAAAACAGACGGACCAAATTGGGTGCATCTTAAACCCGTCTGTTGGCCAATATTCTTCTTTTTTTATTTTCAGTTAAAAGATAAATTGTACAAAGCAATACTACCTGTTCGGTCTTTGTCAACCTTTTGAAAGGATGCAGTTATCTTGATATATAGCTAACAGAAATACAAAAAAGAAACCCTCCTGTGACCAGTTGATCAGAGTGACAATAAGAGCCATAAATAAAAGAAGAACAAATGAAAAAGCATTTCACAATATGAAACGACGCCAGCAAGTAAGAGAGGATAATAGTAAGTGATTGACAGTGTATATGAGAAGATGGTAGTATATGAGATTGGATGTCAGAGTCTGATAGAAGCAAAAGAGAGTTTAAATGAAATACCAAATGCATTTCCACTTCTTAAGAACTTCCCTCGTCTCTTATCCCCGGCACATTTTCACTCACGCATACACACCTCATAATTCTCTCTTATAAAAAATATGACTCTTTGTCAAACATGCCACTGTTCTGTCTGAAAAACATTAATATACGGGTTATAATGATGTATTGGAGACAGTACGATGGTGTGTGTGAGTTACGATGATAACTTTTAGAGTACATTGGTGTGAATATTATATGTGAAGCATGATTTATTACCTTGAAGGTGTGTGCGCGAGTATGGTGGTGTGTGTGCAAGATTATGGTTGTGTGTGTGTGTGTGTGTGAGTATGATTTATGGCAGGAATGGCCACTCATAACAAAAGGACACACTTTGAAGTGTGTAACATCTGCTCAGCAGAAAAATATAAAATAAGTAGAATGGGCCGATGGATAACATTTAGTTTAGTTTTTAATGATGATGTTTACTGCAAAAAAATATTATGTTATTGGCCCTCAAAAACATATTCCCACTACAAAACACTGATTATAAGGCTAGTGAATATTAAGATTAAACTTCAACAGTATAATCCTGTTCAGATGCAGCCATAAGTACTCTGAATAACATGCAATCATAAAAGGATTTTTGAGAAGTTTCCCCGAGTGGCCTTCTTGAATGACTTTGCAAACACAGCCGTCCTATTTTATTCCCTATAACACTCTGGTTTGGTGTTGCGATATTCGTGCAAACCCAAAAACCTGTAATAGTACAAGATTTTCTCAATGTTTAAAACTGGGATGTTTTTTTCCCTTCCAAAGAGAAATGTGTTCTTTTATTTTGGGACATGTATCTGTACCCCAGCTTTGCTTATTTTTGGCAAAGTGCACCATGCACAGAGGCTTTGTACAGCAAACAACACCACAAACCCGATTTGACATTCATATTACAAATGTGCCGTATACAGTACATGTCCAGCAAAAGGCTCCTTTATCCCTAATAATAACAACACTTCCCAAATCTCTTGATAGCCCTTAGTCAATATTCAAACAAATTGGCAGTTTGGATGACCCAAATCAAATTCATATTTTGGCGTATTCTCAATACAATACAAGTGATACAGGTGTGCATGTGAACGTAGTCAATGACTATGTGTATGAGCGATGAATGAGGGAGGAGTAGGGACTACAAATTAACAGGCTAATAAGTCTGATAGGGGTTGGGGGGGTTTGGGATGTAAGGAAGGGGAATACCGAGGGAAGGCAGGGGGAGCGAGGAGCAGCTTTGATCTCCCCTTTGAAGGGAAGGTGGTAATTAACTCGCTGCTCTTTATTCCTCCTTCTCATTCTCTCTTCTTTATCGGATAGAAAGAGCTGACAAGTCATATCCCACTGTCACATGGAATAAGGCATGTGGAAACACGAAGAGACGCGTGCACGCACACACGCATCCTCTCTACCGTCTTGACACCTACACTCTCTGACGCTCTTACTCAGGGTCGAGGTTGAGTCATTAATGGGGAAGATAAGTGAAGTGACATAAAAAGGAGAGATGCGCGGTATCAGCTGAGATCTCTCTCTTCACTTTCCTTCTTCCATTTCTCCAACACACACACACACACACACACACACACACACACACACACACACACACACACACACACACACACACACACACACACACACACACACACACACACACACACACACACACACACACACACACACACACACACACACACACACACACACACACACACACACAAACACCATATATACATACACAAAACCGTTTGGTGTATTTCATTTCACTGACCAACATCTTGCACGATGGACGTGCGTTACAATTTGAAAGGTTTGATGTCAAAGAAGTGAAGCTGTGTTGGAGTGGAGAGTGGGTGGAAGGCGGAGAGAGACAGAGGGACGGTGGACAGGTAGATGTAGAGAGCATGAGGAGAGTGTTCATTAGCTGTCCACTGTGGGAAGCAGGCTGAGGTCAGGCAGGGACTAGTAGCCATCAGTGGAGCTTTAATAGCAGCAGCGACCGGTGATAATGAGCAGAGGGGAACGTGAACCTCCGTGAGTCTGAGGGCAGAAGGCCGACAAATCAGGAGCGCAGGAACACTGGTTTCACACATGAGAACACAGAGGGGCAAGGAAAGGGCTCGAGGAGAGAGATGGGTATGTAGATGGGGGAATGTGCAGATGGTCTTCTCTTTCCTGGAGTGACAGACATGATGGTAGAAGAGAAACACCGTGTGGCAGAAAGAGAGAGAGAGAAGGAGCGATGGAGGGGAGGAGGGCAGAACAACAAAATGCAGGCAGAGATGTAGAATAACGAAGCAATATCAGAACAACAACTTGGGGCTGAAAAGCTTCAGAAAGAGAGAGGGAGGATGAAAAAAGAGAGCTGTTCTTGCAGTTAACAAAATAAATCAGAATAGATGAGGAGAGGGGGGAAATGTTTCTGTCTGCACATGGATGTGGGCATCATTTAGCACCAGAGAGACACTGACGCATCGCACCGACACAATGCTCTCTTCAGTGCAATCATCGCTGATTGACAGTTAAGTACAGATGAGGTGACACAGCTGTATGAGGATGTGTGTGTGTGTGTGTGTGATTGAAGCAGAAAAATACCAAATTAAATCAAGGATGGGAACGATAAAAAAAACGGAACAGTGTTAAAGGATTGTTGCAGCTTTAGGGCAGGAAAGAGATAGAGAGAGAGAGAGAGAGAGAGAGAGAGAGAGAGAGAGGAGAGAGAGAGATGAACGGCTATTCCATCCACAGATTACAATGTAATCCCTCGTCGAATGGATTTTCTCAGATTACAGCTTGTTCTCCTATTAAATCTGTCAGTCACTCCACACTGCCTATTGTGTCAGTATGACAGTCAGTCAGTGTGTGTGTGTGTGTGTGTGTGTGTGTGTGTGTGTGTGTGTGTGTGTGTGTGTGTGTGTGTGTGTGTGTGTGTGTGTGTGTGTGTGAGATAAATCTGTTTATGACTGGAGATCTATGTGTTTTAAGCCTTTCAAACTAATCTTTGACCGAGAGAGCAGAGCAACTGGCTGAACCGGTGAACTCACACTCATCCCATTATGCACACACGCACTCACACGCACGCACGCAGGCAGAAAAGAGGGCAATACTTTGAAGAGGAAAGTAAAGAGCTCGAAACACTGGATATGAGAGTTAAAAAATATGGAGAGCTTTTTAAAAAATCATTTTAAAACGTTTTTTGGAGAGTGTACAAAAATAAATGGAGAGGAGAAGGTGATCATTTGCTGATCTCTCCGGAGAATACTGCATGGTGAGTGTTTGTGCGTGTCAGTGCGCTCATTAATGCTGCATGCTGACAGCTAAGTGTCACCGTCTGACTACACTTGCCTTAGAATGCCAATATGAAACCACAAGCCAAGACATGCCACACACACACATATAAAGCCACAGCACACCAAGAGTAGAAGATCCGAGCCCCAGGGGGAGACAGACACAGACAATGGGAGGCAGGGAGAGGACCGAGAAAGATGCCCGATTTAAAATATTCATCTCTTCCTTCAGCTGCCAAAGCCTCTATCTATCTCTGTCATCGGGTCACACGAGTGATGAGGGAGCTGGGATGACGGGAGAGAAGGCGAGGAAGGAGCAGGAGTAAAGCTCTCGGGAGTGCTCAATGATATTTGATTAATTTTCCGTATTATATTAGTTGCGGTTTTTTGGTCGCCTGACAAAACCCACAGTGACATAATGAGGAAACATTTCATCATCACTATGCTGGAATTAGGGCACGTGCAATTGCTTCATGACTGCAAACTTTTTCGATACAAATAGGAGAACTCAGTGAAAAGAATGACAGTGGTTCAGGGGATTCACTCTTTCAGTATAAAACAAGTCACTTTAACATCGGAATTACACATGGTGAGTGCGCTAAAGGGGATAAAAGGCCATGTGTGAAAATTGCACAAATTCAATTTAATACAGATGTGCCCACGAAGGAACATTATAGCAAGTAACACTGTATTCTCTGTGACTCAGTGTTTACATTTCACAGAGATAAACACTCTTATGGCAAGTGCTTTGGCCCACTGTCTTTCTGCAGAGGAGGCCTAAATGCTGTAAAGAGAAAGACCTGCAACTTGGTGTGTTTAAGCCTATGGTTTAAGCCAGCTCAACGCTCACGTGAAAATGAGTTAGCAGGTCGTATGTTGCAAAGTGTCGCCCAAAGAAATGAAGCCTGCGAGTTAGTCAGGCAATAGACTCCCTGCAGTATCCGAGGCACCCGTGGGTGTGCCGTCAGTGCACTGCTCACCCTACTGCTCCCCTCAGAGAGATGCTGACACCAGCACGGCTGCTTCTGTTCTTATAGCATCTCAAAAGCTCCATCTTCACTGCAGCATCCACCTGTAGTGGCTTCGAGTTAATGTTCCCCGAAGTAAGAAGGTATTATCGTCTCTCTCCACTCCACTCCAAGTGTTTTCCTGTTTCCGGGAGCGATGAGGTCAGAGCCTTGACACTAAATATACAAGTAACCAGGGGAATTGGTTCATTGCGTTTGTAAACACAATATTCAAAGTTGATCCCTTTTTCGATGATATGTCTGATATTTTCTTAACCTCCTCTTGGCTGCACGCTTACGATCTCGCACCTACTTCTAGTCGGTCATAAATGATCATTAGGGGGGATTCTTTTGTGTGGGTCTATACAGTATATTGCTTTGTTTTTTAAAGAGAATCTGACTCTTTAATTTACTTTAATATTACATTCCACATGAGTTGTGTGACTGAACATAGATTAATGTCGAGCTTCAGGTGTTGTCTGATGTAGTCCAGTGTGTCGATTTACAGGAACAAGTGAAAACTGGAGAAACTGACACAAAATAAAACAGAACCAAAGCTTCCCTTGTAGAAAGCTATGTTGAAAAAAAAGAAGTTGGAAACTGAACCAGAAATGTGTCGCAATGGATGTTAACACATATTTTATCATTGATGCAGGCTGACCTTGAGGTTAGATGTTTGCTACTGTATGTTTTTTAACTGGCCTCAAGACAGAATCTGTGCAACAACGCTGGTGTAAAATCTGTTACAGCATGTACCAACAACTGCTGCCGATGTGACTTGCAGCGAAGCATTTGGCCGAGCAACCCTCAGCTCTGACCTTCTTGTGGGAGTGCAAGGTCGTAGCATTATTTGTTTAGATGGAGAGAGAAAAGGAAGGGGCCTCAGAGAAAGAGCCGGGAAGGTAATGAAAATGTAAATGGGTTCTTTACCTGTTGACCCTCGGTTCTTCTTGCCAACTGTCCATCAGCCAGAGAGAATGAGATGAAAAGAAATGGGACAAAAGCAAAGATCGAGAGTGCGGGAAAGACAAAAAACAGGAGGTATACATTAGATTTCAGGTGCTTCCTAAGAGTGAAGCAAAAATACATTTTTGGCAAAAACATATTATATAAGAGCAAAAGAAAATACAGCCGTTTAAAAAGCGTCTCGGAGAAAGAAAAGAACAGTCCTCTGAGAGTAACGGTAAGAGTCGGCAACACATAAAAGCAGAGAGCAAGATATGGATGAGAGGCAGGAAGAGCAAAGAGAAATAGCGAACGGCATGTTATCATGGAGTCCAGAGGAAGACAAGCTGTTTGCAGGCCATCCATCACCTGCCAGCTACCAAATGTTGTCTCTCTCATTCACTGTTTACTTCTTCCCTCTATCTCCCTCCACTGCCTTTCTCCATGCATTTGTCATAAGTCTTGGGGTAGCAAGACTGTAGGCTGCAAGAAAATGATGGAATTGACATTCCGCTGGCAGAAAATCTACATTCACAATTCATCTATCAATACACTACCCCTCCACACTGCTATTCATCCACTCAGACTCTTGAATACCTACTGGGTGTGGGTTTGAGTGTATACAGTAGGTATGCTTTCATCTGAGTGTGTGTGTGTGTTTGTGTGTGTTGTCAAGGCCTTAGTCGAGATTTTGATCAGAACAGAAACAGAAAGTGTGTTGAACCAATGTGATGGACACACACACATACATACATACACACATACAGAGCATGGCGGAAGTGATGAAGAGTGGGCAAGCAAGCCGAGGAGGAATATTAAAGCATCGATAAAATGTATGCAAGACAAAACATTCTGATGTGAACGAGGCATCTTTGTGCACGTCACTTTTTCTTGTTACTAACATAAAAGTGTCCAGAGAGTATCAGAAACTGACAAGTGCTCAAAGTCCGGATTAAAGGTCAGTTCCCGGTTGCATAAAACTGCTTCAACCAACTTTGAATTTTGATCTACATTTGCCTTAGGCAAAAAAATGTGTTGAATAAAATCACCATAAGGATTTCCTAACGATGTTGTAAGGGAAACCCTTTGATCTCTAAGTGGTTGCCCTTAGCTACTTAAGTATTCCCTTATGCTTGCTAGAGGGTACTTAGTAACCATTTCCCTCAGAACATTTTTAAGGGACCCAAAGCAGTCGCTTAAAAGTGAAATCATTTGTTGAACATAAGACCGTGGCTCATTTTGAATGATTGAAGAGGAGGATAACATACTGAGGCACATTTATGGGATAGGGAAAACCCAGTCGACAGCTCTTCAAGGTATTGTTTGTTTGTTTGTAGCCTTTATTTAACCAGGTGAAGCCCCTTGAGATCAAAAGATCTCTTTTTCAAGGGTGACCTGCAGGACATTAGTTACACATGTAACATAAACACAACAGAACAACATTAAGGATGACATACAACATAATGTACAGGGTACAGTTTACAAACTCTATTTACAGTGACAGGTACCATGACTAGTAACAGCATGTCACCCAGCCGAGTTTTAAAATGATGCAGGGGAATAGACTTTATGACTTTAACGACTGCATTAGCAACTTTGTAATTATAAGTCAAATGTTATTATAACTATGTCAGGTGACATTTTTAATCTGACACAAAACAGGTGTAGCTAGCTACTAAACTTGACAAACCTTATTTTTCATACTGTAGGCTACTTGATCCAAATACTGGAGGTCCTGCTTCAAAACCGTAAAAGTTTATATCTAAACTAAACTAAATCTGCTTTTATAATGGTTGAAGGGAATGATGCAGGGATGCAGGTGCGCAGGTAGACTCTGTTCTCTATAGATCTAAGCACACTGCTTCGTTAAACTTCCAACATGTCTAATAGAAATACACTTCCACATAGCCATTTAACTCGAGCACGGTTCTGCCAAGTAACAGTTTAGGAAAGTAGTTTTTTTGAGAGTCTAAAAGAGGGTCAGCACACAAATGCCCACTGACATACAAACAGAAACACGCAGGCTTTGGTCTGGGGGGGGGTGTTCAATTTTGCGTGTGTATTCAAATGATGCGTCATACTGAGTCATCTTCAGTTGCAAACAGGGACAGAGAAACAATGGGGACATCAGGGGACAACTAAAAGAGCGAGAGTGTGTGAGTGTTAACAACACAACAAAGCATCTGACTTTCATAGAGCTGAATCCACTAAACACATTTTCCAGTAACTTCCACTTCCACTATAGTTTGAAATGCTTGGGATAATTTGTTGTCTTTATCGATGTGTTTATTGATGTGCATTTCACTGCCGAGATAACTGCTGCTTTGAAAGAAAATGGTGCCATCCTGATTCATCTCTACACACTTTGTTCACATAAACCACTTTCTGGGATTACCATCCATCCATCCATCTTCTCCCGCTTATCCGTGGTCGGGTCGCGGGGGTAGCAGTTCCAGCAGAGAGCCCCAAACTTTCTTTTCCCTGGCGACATCAACCAGCTCTGACTGGGGGATCCCAAGGCGCTCCCAGGCCAGCGAAGAGATATAATCCCTCCACCTGGTCCTAGGTCTACCCCTTGGTCTCTTCCCAGCTGGACGTGCCTGGAACACCTCCCTAGGGAGGCGCCCAGGTGGCATCCTAACTAGGTGCCCGAACCACCTCAACTGGCTCCTTTCGACGCGAAGGAGGAGCGGCTCAACTCCGAGTCCCTCCCTGATGACCGAACTTCTCACCTTATCCCTAAGGGAGACACCAGCCACCCTGCGGAGAAAACCCATCTCGGCCGCTTGTATCCGCAATCTCGTTCTTTCGGTCATGACCCATCCTTCATGACCATAGGTGAGGGTAGGAACGAAAATGGCCCGGTAGACAGAGAGCTTTGCCTTCTGGCTCAGCTCCCTTTTCGTCACAACGGTGCGGTAAAGCGACTGCAGTACCGCTCCCGCTGCTCCGATTCTCCGGCCCATCTCACGCTCCATTGTTCCCTCACTCGAGAACAAGACCCCGAGATACTTGAACTCCTTCACTTGGGGTAAGGACTCATTCCCTACTTGGAGTGGACAGTCCATCGGTTTCCTGCTGAGAACCATGGTCTCAGATTTGGAGGTGCTGATCCTCATCCCAGCCGCTTCACACTCGGTTGCGAACCGATCCAGTGAGTGCTGAAGGTCGCAGACCGATGAAGCCATCAGAACCACATCATCTGCAAAAAGCAGTGGTGCAATCCTTAGTCCACCGAACTGCAGACCCCCTCCCCCACGACTACGCCTCGAAATCCGATCCATGTATATTACAAACAGGATTGGTGACAAAGCGCAGCCCAGGCGGAGGCCAACCCTCACCGGAAATGGGTCCGACTTACTGCCGAGGACCCGGACACAGCTCTCGCTTTGGGAGTACAGAGATTGGATGGCCCTGAGTAGAGACCCCCTCACCCCATACTCCCGCAGCACCTCCCACAGTAACTCCCTGGGAACTCGGTCATACGCCTTCTCCAAGTCTACAAAACACATGTAGACCGGATAAGCGTACTCCCAAGCCCCCTCCAGGATCCTTGCGAGAGTAAAAAGCCGATCCGTCGTTCCACGACCAGGACGGAATCCGCATTGTTCCTCCTCAATCTGAGGTTCGACAATCGGCCTGACCCTCCTTTCGAGTACCTTGGAGTAAACTTTCCCGGGGAGGCTGAGTAGTGTGATGCCTCTGTAATTGGCACACACCCTCTGATCCCCCTTTTTGAAAAGGGGGACCACCACCCCGGTCTGCCACTCCTTCGGTACTGTTTCCGACTTCCACGCAACGTTGATGAGACGTGTCAACCATGACAGTCCCTCAACACCCAGAGCCTTCAGCATTTCCGGGCGGATCTCATCCACCCCCGGGGCTTTGCCACTGTGGAGTTGTTTGACGACCTCAGTGACCTCCCCCCGGGAGATTGGCGTTGATCCCCCGTCATACTCCAGCTCTGCCTCTAACATAGAGGGCGGAGTTGTCGGGTTCAGGAGTTCCTCAAAGTGTTCCTTCCAACGCCCTAACACTCCATCAGTTGAGGTCAACAACGTCCCATCCTTACTGTACACAGCTTGGATGGTTCCCTGCTTCCCCCTCCTGAGGTGTCGGACAGTTTTCCAACTTTGGTGCCGCCCGAAAGTCCTTCTCCATGTCTTCTCCGAACTTCTCCCACACCCGCTGCTTTGCCTCGGCCACGGATGAGGCTGCTGCCCTTCGGGCCTGTCGGTACCTTGCAACTGCCTCGGGAGTCCCCCGGGATAACAAATCCCTGAAGGCCTCCTTCTTCAGTCGGACGGCTTCCCTGACCACCGGTGTCCACCAGGAGGTTCGAGGGTTACCGCCCCTTGAGGCACCTAGGACCTTGAGACCACAGCTCCCCGCCGCGGCTTCGGCAATAGAGGCTTTGAACACCGACCACTCTGGTTCAATGTCCCCAACCTCCACAGGAATGCCCGAAAAGCTCCGCCGGAGGTGCGAGTTGAAGGCCTCCTGAACTTGGGCCTCCTCCAGACGTTCCCAGTTCACCCGAACTACACGTTTGGGCTTACCAGGTCTATCCAGAGGCTTCCCCCGCCACTCGACCCAACTCACCACCAGATGGTGATCAGTTGACAACTCCGCCCCTCTCTTTACCCGAGTGTCCAAAACATACGGCCTCAGGTCCGATGATACGATAACGAAATCGATCATGGACCTTCTGCCTAGGGTGCTCTGGTACCACGTACACTTATGAGCATCCTTATGTTCGAACATGGTGTTTGTTATGGCCAATCCATGACTAGCACAGAAGTCCAGTAACAAACCACCACTCCGGTTCAGATCAGGGGGGCCGTTCCTACCAACCACGCCCCTCCAAGTGTCTCCATCATTGCCCACATGTGCGTTGAAGTCTCCCAGCAAGATTAAAGAGTCCCCTTCAGGAGCCCCATACAGGACTCTTTCCAGGGTCTCCAAGAAGGCCGTATACTCTGAACTGCTGTTGGGTGCATAAGCACACACAACAGTCAGAGTTTTCCCCCCCATAACCCGCAGGCGTAGGGAGGCGACCCTCTCGTCCACTGGGGTAAACTCCAACAACGAAGCACCTAACCGGGGACTTGTGAGTATCCCCATACCCGCCCGGCGCCTCACACCTTGAGCAACTCCGGAGAAGAATAGAGTCCAACCCCTATCCAGAAGTAAGGTTCCAGAGCCGACGGTGTGCGTAGAGGCGAGCCCAACCAGATCCAACTGGTAACGCTCCACCTCCCGCACAAGCTCCTTCCCCCCCAGAGAGGTGACGTTCCACGTCCCCAAAGCCAGTTTCTGTCGCCCCGGGTCTGGTCCGTCGAGACCCTCCGCTTTCACTTTTCACCGCACCCGACCCCATCGTTGTTTCCCGTAGGTGGTGGGCCCGCGGGACGGAGAAGCGGAGGTGTTGCCCACGTTGCCTTTTCGGGCTGGGCCCGGCCGGGCTCCGTGGCAAGCCCGGCCACCAGACGCTCGCCGACGAGTCCTCCTTCTGGGCCTGGCTCCAGAAAGGGACCCCGGGCTTCCTCCGGGCCGGGTATCCTCACTTCTTGGTTTTCCTTTCATGAGGTGTTTTTAACCAATCTTAGTCTGGCCCCTTGCCTGAGACCAATTTGCCATGGGAGACCCTACCAGGAACACAAGGTTCCAGACAACACAGCCCCCAGGTTCATCAGGGCACACAAACCTCTCTACCACGGTAAGGTGCTGGTTCTTCAGAGAGGCTTTCTGGGATTACATTTGATATTAATGTGATGTGTTTAAAATACAGTTTAAGGTGATGTGAATATTAGCGTGTGCCTAAGTGTTTCTTAGCCCTGCGTATGATTTGTATTCATGAATTCACTATTGTGTATTCAGGACCAACCAAGCAGGTCATGTCCTCTGCTTGTGTGTGTGTGTGTGTGTGTGTGTGTGTGTGTGTGTGTGTGTGTGTGTGTGTGTGTGTGTGTGTGTGTGTGTGTGTGTGTGTGTGTGTGTGTGTGTGTGTGTGTGTGTGTGTGCGTCACAGTGTGTGTATCCACTGTTGTGTGAGTACACCTGGGAATAAGTACAGCATTTTTATTATCTGCTATTCAATACAACAGTCCTGTGTGATGTAACCTTCCCTCTGTGAGTTTGTGTCTTGTGTCTCCGTGTGTGTGTGTGTGTGTGTGTGTGTGTGTGTGTGTGTGTGTGTGTGTGTGGTGTGTGTGTGTGTGTGTGTGTGTGTGTGTGTGTGTGTGTGTGAGTGTGTGTGTGTGTGTGTGTGTGTGTGTGTGTGTGTGTGTGTGTGTGTGTGTGTGTGTGTGTGTGTGTGTGTGTGTGTGTGTGTGTGTGTGTGTGTGTGTGTGTGTGTGTGTGTGTGTGTGTGTGTGTAAAGGCTGTTGTTGCTATGTGTGCCATGTCTCACTGTGTTTCCTTCCTGCGGTGCTGACCCTTCAGTCCCCAGCCGTGGGTCACCTATTTGCTGCAGCAACCCCAAACCTCCTTGACTCACCTTGCCCCCCCCCCATGTCCCTTGACACACAAACATCCCCTCTGGGCTTTGCTTCTTACCTTTCCATCTACATACAACCAGACACCCCTTTGCCCTTGGTGACAATCTATTCTCCTACTCGGCTTTGCACTGTTCACCGCATCCACCCACATCGGCATCCACTGTCACACTTCCCTGAGCGAAGGGGAAACTTTTATAGCAACACGTTTGAATCTTTTCTTTCTCTCTCCCTCTCTTTCGGAATTTATAAACCCAGAGTTCAACCTCAAAACCCTTACCATACCAATTTACCCTGTCAATCTCACTCTCCCCTCACTCTGCCCTCACTCTGTTCCCGTCTCCTGCACTAAAAACACACCATGTCAATCAAGTCCACACACACACACACACACACACACACACACACACACACACACACACACACACACACACACACACACACACACACACACACACACACACACACACACAGACCTATTTGAATTTCATATCAAACACGTGCCACACTCCAATTTCTAATCCTGACACATTCACAGAGAGAAACAAAAGGACCCATGGACCCGATGTACCTACACACACACACACACACACACACACACACACACACACACACACACACACACACACACACACACACACACACACACACACACACACACACACACACACACACACAGACCTTCACCTTCACCTTCACACCTTCACACACACACACACACACACACACACACACACACACACACACACACACACACACACACACACACACACACACACACACACACACACACACACACACACACACACACACACACACACTAGGGCTGTACCCGAATATTCGACTATTCGAATATTCGTTCGTTGGCCAACTATTCGGGTTTCAATTTCATTATTCGGATATTCGTTTTTTTTTGTTTTTTCAAACAAAAAAATATTTTTCAAACAAATTAATATATTTTTCTAAATGTATGCTATTAATAAAGGCGAATTGCCATATTCTTATACTATATTTATACTTTTGAATTGCACTGTTAAAATGCGGAAATATATACAATCTCAGCCTGTGCTCCTGACATTGCGTTCACTGTTCACAGTCACGAACGCAAATGGCACGCTTCACCTCGCTTCACCTCGTTTCACCCATAAAATGCCGAAGACTTCAGCTGTGTGGGACCATTTTAAATTGGACGACGGTAAAAAGAAGGCAGTGTGCCAAATATGTGATAAGAAACTGGCCTACCACGGTGGCACAACAACGTCACCTGGATGCTGTAACCTAGCTTAGCTTAGCTGTTGTGAAGTTGCCATGATGAAGCTGCTTTATCCGCCGTTTAAACAGTAACGTTAAACATGATAAAAACGTGCACTTACTTTGCTTGGAAAATAGTTGCAAGCAAGCAACCGAATTATTTTTTTATATTAGTTTTTTAATTTTATCAGCATAGTGAAAATAATAGGAGTAATGTGGGAACATCTGGGGCTAAGGCAATTATTGGCATAAAGTTGAGTAGCTCAGCCTAATAATACATTGTGGCCATAGGTGCATCCCCACGCATCCCAGCCATCAACATCCTCAACAATACAGCAGACCCTACAGTTAAAAAAAACGATAACGGAGAAAAGAAAGATAGAGATAACAGATGCCATAGTACATTTCATCGCTATGGATATGAGACCCATTTACATAGTCGAAGGCTTCAGAAAATTAATGAAGAAGATGGAGCCCGGCTACACTGTCCCCAAACGCTCCAGTATTTTAGATGCCATGTCTCTGAAGTACAGCGATCACCGAGACCAAATTGTAACTCAGATTGAAAACTCAACTGCCGTAAGTTTTACAACGGACATTTGGACCACCTCGGTGCGTATGGAGGCGTATATGGCTGTCACCTGTCATTTCATAACTCGCGAGTGGAAACTCTGTAACTTTGTTTTGGAAACCAAAGTAATGGAAGTAAACCATACGGGAGTAAATATTGCAGAACAGCTTGGAGAAGTGGCGGACGCCTTTGCCATTCCGAATTATAAGCGAGTAGCCGTTGTCCACGACAATGCCAGCAACATGAAGCTGGCAGCTGAAATATGTGTTTTGTATCTTTGTTTGACTGTTCAGGTTGTAAAATGTTATAGACGGAATGTGGAACCAGATTTGGTCCCCGGGTGCTGCGCTGGGTTAAATGCAGAGGACACATTTAGTTTTAATGTTTGCGAGTACTGATACAATAAATACATATAAATCGTAATAGTATGCTCTATCTGCGCTTCTGCTTAACAGCGTGTTGTCAGGTGTCTCGGATTCGGAGCGTGTTATGAAACCTTTTGGGGAAAAAAAAAAAATGTGAAAAAAAAAAATGTGAAAAAAAAATGTATTAAAAAAAAAATACAAATCTCTCCGCACCGAATATTCGAATATTCGCTGCTGATTACTACCGAATATCCGGAGCCCGAAAAATGGTATTCGGGACAGCCCTAATACACACACACACACACACACACACACACACACACACACACACACACACACACACACACACACACACACACACACACACACACACACACACACACACACACACACACACACACACACACACACACACACACACACACACACACACACACACACACACACACACACACACACACACACACACACACACTTAAGCCCAGTAAAATAATAAGCTGGCTAGAGTGTTGACCTCACACCTCGGAAAATTCCAGATGGACCGAGATGGTAAGAAGTCATAGTCCGAATGCTTCTTCTCCTGATACCCAGTAGTCACTCTGTAAATCTGACCAGAATGTAGGAGATTCATCATTTATACAGAGAATATAAACAGCAGTGAGCAGGTTTATATATTAAATCTTAAATCTTAAAAGTCTTTTGCTCGGATTTTCCTTCTCTCCATAAATGTGGACTCTGGGAAGGTTACATCTTCCTGCTGTCTGCCTGTCTGGAACAAAACACTAGCATCAGTTGACCTTTCCAATTTACCATGTCAATCAAGTCCACACACACACACACACACACACACACACACACACACACACACACACACACACACACACACACACACACACACACACACACACACACACACACACACACACACACACACACACACACACACACACACACACACACACACACACACACACACACACACACACACACGTATGCACAGCTCGGTCTGCCATACACATACAGGTAAATGTTGGTGTCAATCATCCTTGTGTGGAATGCAAAATGTCACCAGGTTTTGACATTCTCTCTGCTCACTGTCTGAAAGAATAAAGGTAAGATTATCCGTGCCTTTCGTCCTCCTCTTCGTCTTTCTTTCTTTGTGCCCAAACAGATGCCTGCACTCAGATGTGCACGCCAATCCCTTGTTAAACATGACCTCTCATCACATCAAGAGTTGTACAAAGAGCACAGAAAAGAGACGCTAAATAGAAATGTGTCATTGAAATTGATAAACAAACATCAAGCCAGACAGAAGTACAATGTGTTCATTATATGGTACTCTCAATGGGAAATAGATGTAAATGTTCAATTCACACTGTGAGCCTAATGATGGCATGAAAAAAAAGTCCTATCATTTCCAATTCAAAGGAAGAGTGCTGCTTCTGCAAGTGTGTACCTCTGATAAGACACAGAGAGACAAAAATAGGAAGCCTCTGATCTTGCAGAAATATTAAAAAGGCAAGAGAGAGGACATGAGGGATGAAAGACGTGGGGAAGACAGGGGGAAGTTGGAGCCAAAAGGTGGAGCTTTCAAAGGCAGTGATGTGGTGTGCCCACCACCTCAGGGTGAAATAGCAGATGGAGAAGAGACCAGAAGAGACAAGAAAGATGCATCTTTATTAAATCACGTTGTTTCCCTCCTTTTTGTCTTCATCATCTAGTTTGCTGCAGGGTATTCACTTCTTCGTCTTTCTCTTCCTCTCTGCTGGCTCTTCTTTTTGTCCCACAGACGTGTACCACTGTGACTTAAGAGACCCTCGGCATAAGTAAATAAGCCTCATAATATACAAGAGGATACTAAATTTTAAGTGCCTCTTTTTACAATCAAGTGGTTTTTCAGTTAAGCTCTTACTGCTTTCTGACACAGTCCATTCATTTACTGCATGGCAGCGAGCGGGGGCAGGAGCCTGGAGCACTGTGACAGATCAATGGAGGGCAACATGTCCTGGCATTTCCTTTGGTACTTCCTTAAGACACTGGCATACAGTCTTTGGTGACTGTAGAGTCTGGAGATACAAATGTGAATACTGTACTAAGAATCTATTGATCACCTTTTGGAAACTCCCTTAAAGGGAACCACACTTTGTTATACCAACAACCAAAGCACAATCTTAAAGGCTGTCGGTTAGGATTTTTTTTAATGTAATATTCAAACCATAAATACTCTATTTAAACCATTTTAGGATCTCTGACCAAAGTTCACCATCAGATCTTGAATGGTTGTCAGTCAAGATCTGTGGATCTATATCGCATTTCGAGACACTTCCTCTGATCGCTGATTCTAGGACAAACATTGAAAAACAGCTCACCTGAAAATATCAGGAAATCTCCCAGAATACACTGGCAAGCTAACATAATGTGTAATATTATACTCACTTAATTACTTTAATAATATCATTGTGTGATTCTTATTTGCTAATGTTTATCTATATTTACTACTTCTCACATCCTAGCTAAGCTTGGGAACATTCCTTATTAAGAAGATTTGTAGCAATGTTGTTAGTTACACTCTATGTGCACCAACAGTATGACCTTCAACTCAGGTGAACTGAGAACATCCTGATATGGCCTCCCCACCTCCCTACCTTCCAGAATGCTCCTTTCATTATCACCGAGTGTCACCCCTCCCTTTGTCCTCTCTCGGTGTTATATATGGAACCCAACCTCTATCCTTCGTCTTTCACTCTGCAGACTGTATGCTCTCTGTATGACTGACTGAACTTTCTTGCAAGAAATAAAATACGACAAAGACAGCTGATTGGTTTGATTCTCTATCCACATTTGATAAAGAAATTCCCGCCACAAATGCTACTAAGTATTTACCTCAAACTTCCTTTGCGAAAATTGACATTTCATGATTTTCCTATCCACCTCACAATCTTGCAGAGCTAAGGGCAACACTTGTTCATTCTTAGGCTACATTTTCAGAAAAGTTAGAGCGAGTTGAAGCTGTGTCGTTGCTTTGCTTTCCACTAGCACCTCCTTCACACAATCTGATATGCCCAAAACCGATAGTGTACAGCAGTGACCACCAACTGGCGGCCCGCGGGCCACATCCGGCCCGCCAGACATTCTCATCCGGCCCGCACGAAGGGGGTGACTGTGGTGTTGGCGGAGTGGTTACTGCGTTCGCCCCCCACCCATTTCTTTGTTTACAACGTTTCGTGAGTAAGGTGCAGTACCGGAGTCCAACAGAGAGGCAGCAGCTGCGGGACAGTAGACTGCGTACTGTGAAACCTTCCCTCCCCTGAAGAAGAAGTGATCTTTCGTTGTGAAGAGTCTGGTTAATGCGCTCCGCACCACAGCAGTAGCCCCGCTGCGACAGAGTCCAACAGAGAGGCTGGAGCTGCGGGACAGTAGCCTAGAAGCAAGGTTGGGTTGTAACGGAATACATAACAGGCCAGCGTTACGTAATCAGAATACAAAAATCAAGTAGGCTAACTGTATTCAGCTGGCGTTACATTTGAAAAACGAGTAATCTGATTACAGTTACTTTCGTAAACCTGAAGTGAATACATTTTGGAATACTTATTGGAATTATTGGTGGAAAGGTTTCCTCACAAAATGTAATAGTCATTACCGGCAGAACTGTGTGCACACTGCACTACGCTGCAGCATGTCTGTGAGCGAGAGAGATGCAGCGTGTCTGTGAGGCCCCGCCCCCGCATGCAGATGAGAGAGAGATCTCTTTTAAAATATATTGAAAGTTAGAAACGGAGATGGTTGGATAAAATGTGCAAGATAACGTTTATGTATCATTTCTTTATTGTCGAAATGATGACATTTCATAACGGGATGAAATCAAAGTGAATGGCCTGCTGCTGCTGAATGCATGGGGCAAGTGACTGGAAACAGTTTTAAAAGTGATTACATCGTTTCAGATAATAAATAATAATGATAATTCATTCTATTTAGGAGCGCCTTTCAAAGCACCCAAGGACACCTTACAATTCATAACATATCCCAAGGAAAGGTTTTAAGACAGTACAAAGAATGCAGTCCGGGTGATGTTTTTTATGTGGGGTGCAGATGAGAGAGCTGTCCAGAATGACACCAAGATGTTGTGTATGAGTTCTTGATAATCCATGAAAACAGTAAAATAAGTGTCTCCTGTTCACCATAACATACCCATCTGTTAAGGAAAAAGAAAGTATTCCAAAAGTAATCTGAATACTATTTATAAAATTCTGGGCTATATAAAAATCGCTGGCCCGCGATAGTGTCTATTGGTTACATTTCGGCCCTTGGACAAATGTAGTTGGTGATCCCTGGTGTACAGATTTGCCATTTAAGCATTTTTTGGCATGAAATTATTAACATTGTCATCTCTCTATACAATCATTCAGACTTGGATTTAACTTTCAAGAACTGGAAACAGAGTCCAAGTTGGTCGGCACAGTCCTCACAGCCAAATCATTTTTAGAATGTGATCAACAATCTTAATGTGGTGCAAGTAATTAGTCTATAAAATGTCAGGGAATTGTGCAAAATGTCCATCAAAACCCCCGAGGTGACCATTTGCTTATTTGCCAGACCAACGTTCCAAACCCTCCTAGTTTGAGAAGCTTATATTCTCACACCGATAAAATAACCAAAACCAGGAAATAGAATAGAAATAATCTCATTATCTGCGAATATCACCCTGCAGTATCTTGTATAAAACATTATGTTCATCTGAATGTGAGGCACATCTCATCCAGGTGTACTTCTTGTGAAAGTATTCAAATTGTCTCCAAACAAAGCTATATGTAATTATGCAGAGTGTTAGCCTCCTGCAGTGACAGAGAAAAGCTGACTCTAATAATCACTTCCCCACTGACTGACTTTGTGTCTATACTTGAGGTAAAAGTGTACATGCGTGCGTGCCCGTGTCTTCATGTCTGTGTATGTAAAGCAATCGCTCTTGTGGGCAAGAACAGTTAGGCTCTGTGTGATTTATGGCCTAATTGATTAAGCAGCTCAGAGATTGATTGGTCGGGCCTGGCTATAATAGATTCATTAAAACAGTTATAGATCAGTGAGATCTGGCTGCAGCTGTTCCGCCTGACTCCGGACAGCTCGGCCTGGTAATGGACATCATCTGTCTGTCCCTGGATCACAATATGTCCTTGTGAACACACACTGCTGCGTGTGTGTGTGTGTGTGTGTGTGTGTGTGTGTGTGTGTGTGTGTGTGTGTGTGTGTGTGTGTGTGTGTGTGTGTGTGTGTGTGTGTGTGTGTGTGTGTGTGTGTGTGTGTGTGTGTGTGTGTGTGTGTGGTGTACATGGAGGCTACACACATCTAGCTCTGTTCTTCAATCACTCTAAACTACCAGGCGGGGGAGAAGGAAGTGGCGGGGAGGATTGTAGGGATGAGGCAGAAGGCAGAGAAAGGCGGAAACTATTTTTGGATTAAAGGCCCTGTTGATCTATTCTTGTTTTCAGTCTCCCCTCTCAATCTTCAACTTTTACACTCTGCCTCTGTTTCTTCCTTCCTATCCATCTCTATTGTCTTCAAAAGCTTTCCCAATGTTGCACTTGCTCTCGGCTCGCCTCTCCTTCTGTGAGTTTCTCTGGTACCCCATCCCTCTCTGTCTTCATCCCTCTGCTCTGCCTCAGCCCCATTCACTTTTCTTCTTCCACTAATTATCGGCGAGGACGTTGCCCTTAAACCCTGATAAAACATTTAGTTGCGTATACATTGATAGCGCAGGGGACAAGAGGACAAACACACACTCGACGCTGTATGAGTGTGTGTATCTGAATGTGTAAACGGGTGTAAAAAACGTGGATGCATTTCAGTGATGCTTTAACAGAAGCACCACCCACACAGTATTTCAGATCATGGTGTAAGTAACAAGCTAATGAACAAATGGGATTTATGTGTACTTGACATTTAAGCGTTTGTTTTTGTGAATATCTGCACTTTTTTGTGTTGGAATGAGAAACATAACTGGCTCTATAATTATCAATGTTTGAATATGACTTATTGACAGCATGTTGGCATTATTCTCTTGACCCTGATCATTTGATACGACCATACACTCTTGAAAAAGCGATAAAGAGGTCTTTAAATTAAGTTTTTTCAGTTGCTGCTGAATTGTTGAAGGTGGAACTATTAAGCTTAATCAATCTATTTAGTGTACTAGTGATTTTGTTGTGATTAAAATGATGTTTAATCTCTATAATGCACTGAGATCTCAAAGATAAAATATATGTATATATATCTACAAATGTTGTAATATATTTCAATTTCACCTATAATCTGGTTTTTGCTAAATCGAGGTAGAGTATATCTTATAAATGGTATTTTCCAGAACTTTAATTATGTGTTCTACCTCAAAAACTGTCATATTTATCCTTTATTGCGCAATTATACTCACAGGTGACTTGAGATATATTTTTCACCTGGTCCACATTTTTGTTTATCCAAAGAGTTACTTGGGGCCGGGGGGCATCCAATAGATTAGAAGGAAATGTAATAATAAAGCCTTCTACTGGGTTACATGGCACAGCCTGTTGCGCTTATGAAATCCTTTTAGGACAAATGCAAATTTGTTTTGAAATATTCCACAATTATTTGGCAAATATTTGAGTGTCTGCAATGTGCATGTTTTATGCAAAGTGCTTTATATTTTCCCTGTTATTCTCACACCTGGATTGGATAATAACCGGTGTTAAGTATGTCGCTCCAGGACTCTGAGACATGCAGACAGGAGGAGCCTACCCTGTGGTGTGTGGACAACATGCTCTACCCTTTGAACCACTGGCAAAATAAAACACTTTCTCAACTGAATTGTTTTGAATATATAATATCACAGCAAATTGCATCCATATCACTCTCTCCTACACACCTACACCCAGACACATTAAGTCAAGCAAGCAATGACACCATCAACCCTCTCTCTTTGCCTCCTTCCCTTTACCGTTAAACATATTTCCCCTTCCTCAGCACCTCATCATCTCTCATCCCATTTACTCATTCTTTATCTTCCTTCTGTTTCTCCAATCCAATCTTTCTTTTGCCGCTCTGCCCCATCATTCACCAGCGCTGTTCTTCCCTTCAATCTCTCTTTTCCCTTCCACTTCTATTGCTTCAAATGAACATCTGCTGACTGGCCTGCTGCCCCAATAACCTGTTATAATAACTCTCCACTGGAAGCACTGACACACACAGACAATCAACGTGTTTGCATGCACAATAATATTTCATTTATATTCTGAATACTCGGAAAATGGTTTATAAAAACGCTGAATATAGCCAGTATGTGCGGAAACAAGCTGGCATATGAACAGTTTATCTCATTGGGTGGCTTGGTTTTAAGTCGTGGAGACTCACGCATTTTTACACAGTGATGAGTACAGTGGGGGAAACTATAAATTGTCTGACTAGATGTACACAGCATCCAACATAAGGAGGACTGAGATGGAATACAACTATTATTCACTATATTACTGTCATGCATACTGACTTGACTAACACACACAAACACACACTTGGGTTGCAGGGTGTACAGCGATGTGGCGATAAGGAACAGCCGTGTGACTGACAGGATCATTAAAATCACGAGCACCGTGCTTCTTATCTGCGCACTTGACACTTATTCAGCATCCCGTGTGTGTTTCGTGTGTGCTCGTGCATTAAATCTCTCTTAGGGAACTTCTCAAGTATTTTCCTAGAGGAATACAGATGTTGGTGGTACATATACTACGTTGTTTACCCCTACATGCTCCACAATGTCAATGTGTTCCTCCATCCTAACCCCGCTTCTGTTTGTGCGAGTAGACGTTGCTGAACTTCTCCAACTAAACAAATGTATCGAGACACTTTATGTACACAATTCACACTCACATAGCCATTTACACAGTGACCTCCATAAAACATAAATTGTCTCGTCCCTACAACCTCCCTGTTCCCAACTGCCCCCAATAAAATCAAGGGCTGAATCAATGCTGTAAACTGGCGTGTGTGTGTGTGCGTGCGTGTGTGTTTGTGAAAGTGGTGAAATGTGCTCCTGGAGTGTTTATTTTTCTGTGTCTGTGGACGGATTTCAAAAAGATGGGTGTCGTGCAGAGGGATATGAAGTGGAAAAGGGGCTATTCTTCCCACCATGTTACGCCCTTGGCCTGATTTGGCATAGCAACTGATGTTATCTTTGTGTAGGAAGGGCTCTACTGTACACTGTAGTTAGATTTTGAAGGTGGAAATGTATTTGTGAGTTAGCCCACTACCATTGAACTGTAGGCTGTTACCTAGAAAAACTGTGAGCAAGGATCGTGTCCCCTTGGTCTTCAAGAAGAACTACAGATGAATAGTCTAAACAATCTGGTGAGAGCTCTGCTCACATCTCAATCCAGCCCGCTACGTTGGAGGAGCAAGATAGCAGTTGAGTACAGACCGACAGCTAAAACTACCGGATAATTAATCATTGTCATAAACCTTCTTTTTTTTGGTTTTGAGGTTTTATTTGGCATCTCTGAACATTTAAGGCTGCACACTCCAAGTTGTGTCAGTCTGTGCAATTACAACTTTAGCTGATCTTAGCTCAGTAAACAGAATAGTCACTTACTCCAAATGAATAACAATATAGCATTCACCTCTAAATGTAAAGCCAGCGTTCAATTTACAGTAATGATCAGAATAATGAAGCATAACATCAATAAAGCTAATATCAATAAAAGAGATTTTCAGTAAATTGGTCTGGTTCTCTAGATACAGATGATTAAAAATCGAGTCCTTGAAGTTGACTTTAAGCAAAACACTGTTTAAAGTATTTATCAAAGGCACGGTTAAACCTTGGTGAAATCAAGTATGTACTTTATCATTTTTTTATCTTGATTAATTGGGAGTGTTTAAAACTGAATAGATGGAGCAATGACCCCTTAAAACACGAGTGGGCCCAATTGACTCCCTTGAGGTTAAATCAGGCTCAAACAATGCTCACATACCGTTTAGATAATAGTTCTCAGTTCCCTGCAGCTACAACTGGTGCTTTGCAGTAAACGATGTTAAAAGAAAGCTGTGTATTATTCAAAGTGTCAGAGCTTCCTGCTGCTGTTCTCTTTGCCTCCACAGCCTCTGCTCGTTCATTGATTCGTAGAAACGTGTCACATCCAGCGTCTGTGACTTTTGCTCTGCCTCCTCTCCCTCTGGACACCTCTCTTACTACCTTCTTCCCGTTGTCTATTGACTATCTTGTACGTCAACGGAAAAGGATTTGAAGACAGTTTAAGTGGGTGTAAGAGCGCAAAATGCTCTGTCAAAGCCATATACATGGGCATCCGTCTTAATCTATTTCATCAGGCTGTAAAACACGCGTGCAATTAAATCCATAACTAGGTGGAACAAATAGGGCATACACACATACGCAGTTCACTTGTCATACTGACACAGTCCGTGAGTCAGTTTCCTGTTCATCCTTCCATCACTCCATCGCTCTGCCTGTACACTGGGGTTTTAATTATAGAACCACAGTGGAGCCTCATTACACTGAGAGAGGAAGAGAGAAGGGACCGAGAGAGAGGCAGAGGGAAACAGACTGATAGGTGAGACCACCATCAACAAAGAAAAGTCTGATCCCTTCGCAACTCAAATATTGAATATCATAGTTTCAGACAAAAGCAGTTGTAGCAGGAATTAATCAAAGCACTGATTCATTAGCAAAGCCTCTTTATCAAAACCGCTGAGTATTAGGGCCTATTTGTATGACTGGTGTGTGTGTGTGTGTGTGTGTGTGTGTGTGTGTGTGTGTGTGTGTGTGTGTGTGTGTGTGTGTGTGTGTGTGTGTGTGTTTTACTTTAAATACAAAAGAGATCATTGTAGTCTTCACACAAGGTTGGATCTTTCAAATTAACCTCCCAGGTTATAGATATCACAGACGACAGCTTATTGGTTCTCATTCTTCAAGGTTTACATGCAATTAAATGCATCTGGGATTCTGTCGTGACCTTCAGGATGCTTAATGCTTATCTAACTGGCCTTTAGACAGCTTGAATACTGCCTTCCTACGCAATCTCTGTTTCAAAATGATCAACATGGGCGAAACCATAGTATGAAGCATTTCAATAATCATGTGATTACTTAAGACCAAAGACCACATTATTCTGTATGAGAATTAAGTAGCCGGCTTTAACTTTAGGCTATATTCTGCACATAGGTGTACCGTACTTTTCGGACTATAAAGCGCACCTGCATATAAGCCGCAGCAGCTAAATTGTCCGTCTGTCTTGCTCTCGTTCTGTCTCTCGGTTCCACTTTTACTTTGGCGCGCTACCTGTCTCACTCTTTTCCGGCCTCCAGCTTTTCCTGCTGGAGCCCGCCGCTTAAAGGTGGCGGGCGCGGACCGGTCATAGAGCCCATAGGGTTAAAGGTGGTTAATTTTACCTGTAAATCCATAGATTTAGGAGGTTCCCTAGTGGCCGTTAGCTGTACAAAAAAAATGGGGAAAAAAGTCGCGGCTTATAGTCCGAAAAGTACGGTACTTGCTTTAATGCATAGTACATAGAGAAAATCCATAAGGGATATTAAGCCTTTTTATTTCTGTCCAGCTAGGACTGAAAAAGGTTCATTGCATTTATGAATCACAACAGTCAAAGTGAAACTTTTCTGCACACCTAGCCATGATTTTCAAAAGCAATCACAGATGGTCACAAAATGATTGCTGCTGTGAAAAATATTAGAGTTATTTGGCAAGAAAGCCTGAACACACTGCAGCGTCTGAAGCCCATGTGGTGTGGTCTTTTGTCTCCAAACGAAAAGTACTTGCTGTCTCTGCCCGACTTAAACCGGGACCAAAATAAGTTTCAGTGCTGGAAGAACTCTGCTTGAGGCTACCACTGAAACTCTTCTACAGTCAGAGTGTGGACATGACAGCTGGAGAACTGATCAGGGTGACATTTTTTTATCATGCAAAACATTACATAGATAAGGATGTATAAAACACTATTTTAAATTAAGCTGTTTTAAAAAAGAAGACAGTGTGCGTGCATCAGATTTTTGTTTTTAAACACAAGCTCAATATTAACAAATGGTTTGTTTGTTCAAATACCATTTCAAAATCAAAAAATGTATAAATAAAAATGATGAGTAAACCTTCTCATTTGTTAAACTTGAACTAGTTAATCTCTGGAATTTTACGATTAATAATAATTATCAAAATACTTGCATTTTAATTCTGATACACTCATTTGTCAGTTGTTAAGTTTAGCACTGGGTAATTAAATACTGACTCTTCAGTGTGTAATCTTTCATCAAAGAGTGTCAATAAACTCATCATTAACACCACTGCACCACATCGCTTTTTGGCCTCACCTCTATTCCTAATGAAATTAATATAATCTCTTATTACACATTTTTATTTGGATCTGAGAGCTGCTGCTTTTGCCAGTTATCGTCAAGCACCCACCAAAAATACATTCTATGCAGGATCAGGATGGCCCTTTTAGCTGAAGGAGAAACATCTTACAGACAACATCTGACCGTAACTGTGAAACCCTTTGAGACATTTTTATCTTGCTGTTAAATAAAGAACATTGGCAGGCGCTCCCAAACATTACCACGGAGTCATTAGAGAGAGAGGGAGAGAGGGAGAGAGTCACTGTTCAGTGCATACACCTGCTCCAGTACCAGGGGAGGGAGAGTTGCTACACAGCATCTAATTTGGCTCTCGATTTATTTTTAGGGGTCACCAGCCAAATAGTCGGAGAGAATCACTTCGCCACACATCCGTTGGTACTCTCTGGTTTGACTAAAGGTCTTTCGAGACATATTCCGTATCAAACACTAGAAGCTGCAGAGTCTCTTTTCACATGAAGCATAACGGGGCAGAATGTGACACGGATCGTTACGTTGCCATGTTGGTTGAAGGGGTTTCTATGGTTTTCCTTGAAGCTAACCAAGGCATGACGCAGCAAAATGCAAAACACCTTGAACACATGATGAGAGCTGCAGCACTGGAAACTACCGCACATGCGGATGCAGGGGATTCTCTGATCCTGTGCTTAAGCCTTTTAATGAGGGCTCACTGGTGCCAGGGTCTGTGACACTACAATTTTCACACACACACACACACACACACACACACACACACACACACACACACACACACACACACACACACACACACACACACACACACACACACACACACACACACACACACACACACACACACACACACACACACACACACACACACACACACACACGCAAACAATCCCATACACCCAAGCCACATGCATCCCACTCGGCAAAAACACAAGCACACACTCGCTCTCGGGACAATAAAATACCCCCAATTAGACGCGCCACAGAACAACTGGGATGGGACTTGGAGCAAAGACACACACACACTCACGGATGTTTTCACACAAACACACATTCACAAAAGGATCCGCGGCAGGCTCTCATTTAAGAGTCAGCGATGTGGAAAGGAAACATCTGGAAGGGAGGGAAAGAAACAAATGACACAGACACACACGGGCGTGCATAAAAATAACAACGCAAATGTAATCAACAAGAACACACACATTTGAGTACACAGGGAACCGTGTATTAATAAAAGCCCTTTCAAGTAACAGTAGGGTGTGTGTCATGCACCATATGCAGTTTGAATGTTTTAAGCATCATTCCTGGATGTTAACGTGACGCTGTGTGTGGGTTATCTGGAGGTCAGCTGAGTCTATTCTTCAGTCCCTGACAAAAGCCACTCGTCACTCCTCGGGGCCGCGGGGTGACAAGTCTTGCTTGATGGAGGCAAGGGGGAGAAACGGGAGAAATGGAGTGATGTTAAATGGCAGACACCAGGGGAGTTTCCAACAGGAGGTGTAATCAAACTCAGACAGACTCTCCTCCAATCACCAAGCCGAGGTAATCAAACTCAGACTCCCACCCTCCCCAACACACACATAGAATGATTAAGGTTATGAAAGGTTATTTTTTTGTACAATGCATTTATGAAGCCGATCGTCCCTCTCTCTCTCTCTCAGCGCTCGTCTGTGTTGCTCCTGCGTCACTGCCTCGTCTCTGCTTTGGGAATGATCTTCTCTACATTTGCACTCTATTCTGCTACCTCAGTGTTTACAGTACATGGGACAATAACTGCCTACTGATTGTCTCTGTTATTTATTCAGCAGACTCAAATGTATAACTCCTATCATTAATGTGCAGACTACAGTACAACGTTTTCAAAGACAAACAACTCCTTCCAACTTTATTGTCTTCAAGTGAACTTATCTATAGGGACTTTGTAGAAAGTTTGCATTCACATCTTCCATACAGTCATTATGCCGGTACAGCATGTACGGCATTTTAAAGGAGAATTCTGCACATTTATTTTATTAAGATTAGTTAGCCTGTAAAAAGAGTTTCAAAAGCTTCAAAGGAAGACATTTATAAGAGAAAGCTAAATGGGATTTGAAAGGTGTGAGCATTTATGCGGCATTAAAGGTCTTACAAAAAAACGTAATTCATTCATTTAGGGACTAAAAGTCAGGACATGTTGGGTTCTACTGCATCAATGTTTGTACCAACACTTCATAGAACAGTTATACTAAACCTCTGGAGAACTATTTTCAAAAGGAAGCACTCGGGATGCTGCGCTTCCTTGTATGCTCATAATATTCTTTGCTAATGCAGATCAGCAATCATTAACAAGCGTGACATTACTGCGTCTCTATAGAAAAGATAAAGGCAGTTGATCACTTATTGAGCCCAAAGCTGAGATAGCGTTTAAAGTGCTACAGTCATTATATCAGCATATACTCGTCTGCCACTATCTCCTTCCCTCTCTTTCTTCTTGTCTCTAATTATGCCTTCTGTTCTTTGCTCCTGCCTTCCCAGCATGCCCTCTCCCTATATATACTGTGTGAGATCTGGGCAAGATTATAACTTCTTCATCTCGGGTTGTCTGAGGTCTCTGGCCTTGTGGTCTCTGATGAGGTCCAAATATGCAGAGTGTGTCTCGGGGCATGTATCTTTTGCATGTGCGCATTTGCATGTCTGTGAGCTTTCATCTGTGTGTGGGAATTCTCCCTCCGTTGGCGAGCCTCTTTGGGGATATTTTGCTGCTTTAATGGTCTGATTTTCAAATCTACAAAGACCTCCACCACTGTGAACTGAAGAGAAGCACAGAGACATGCCCACACTCTTCTAGTCAACAGGGAGGAAGACTGCGTTCCTGATTGACAGGCTAAGATGTGTGTATGTATTAAAGGGAGACAGAGAGGGAGGGATGATAGCAGGTATGCGTGGAGCTTAATTAATTAGAGAAGGGATCCTCATCTCCTGTCACTAACAGAAATACCCTGAGGCCATTAGAACTCACTCTCTATTTTAATGCAAACACGTGTGAATACTGTAACTAATTGATCCTTGAATCTGACCCTCCCTCCTTAGAGTGACTGTGTTTGAGTGATATTTATACATCGACTTGATTTGTGGACACCTTGTACAGCACATGTTCTTCTTAGAGTATTTAAGATGCATCTTATGTCAGTCCGACATGTTCGGTAAGCTGTGATAACTGACGGAAAATGTTTTTTGTAACACCATATGTTGTCAGTGGTGATAAAAAAAAAGTTTTTCCAGGAGGTGTTTATTTAAGAGGGGGGCTGTTCTTCCAGTGATTATAGAGAGTGACCTCTCGCCAAGCTGCTGAAATGCTATCAATTGTGGCTGTTCCAGCTCCGCCACGGCTGACAGTTAGTGCTTTTTATTTCCACTAGTAGGGGCCACACTTACAGGATAGTGGTCAGGGACATGCAGATAATGGATCTGTCAAGTAGGCATGTCATACTTTCTCTGCTCTCTCAGACTTATCCAAAAGATTTTGAATGTCAATCTTCAAACAGCAGCAATTTGAAAAGCAGGTATTTAAGATGTGACTGCTTCTTTAGTGCAAACGCATGTGGAGCTTGTGAGAAACGGACACACACACAAGGACTTCTTCTCCAGCAGCAGTTCTGACTAAAACAGGTTGTTGGTCATATTCTCTGTCTACATCCGTGACTCACTTCATTAAATGTTCCTTTCTGTCTCGTTCTCTACCAGTGCTCGTTCTCTTGTTCTGCTCTGCCTAACACAAAGCTCAAATCAAAGTAAGAAAAGGGAAAGAATAGGAAATAGGTATCTCATTTATTCTGCTGGATTTCTGAAGAGAAAGACAACATTTTTAGAAATTTGACTGACAGCTGTGAACTTCAGTCTTCAGATTCCGTGCAGGCTGCCTAATGGAATGGGAATGTACAAAAGAAAAATAAAGAGGAGGTACAGATGAACAAAAACACAATTTGAAAGAGCTCAATCACAAGTGTTTGTGTCAGTTCATATCATGAGTTCAATTTAATCTCATTTGCCCTTAATATCCTTCTGGTTAACCAAGTGTGATCTCTATCATGTAAAGGCCCAGTCTGTGTTATCTTGCTGCGTAATCAGTGCAGTTTCCTCTGTGGCGGACATCATGTTATATGATCCAATCGCATTGAGACCAGCAGCACCTGTTCCATTCTCCAAAACCAACCAACTGACCAATCAGCTGTTAAAAGTGTTATATGGAGGACTGGCTTTGAAAATAAAACAAGTATATGTGTTTGTTTTGTCCCTCTCACATCTTGCACGTTGAATCTTTTGGAAACGTTCATTCCGCGGTTTATATTCAATCCCTCTTTCCTCTATTCCTCTCCAATCTCAATAGCACATTACTGAATCAAACATGCTGCTTTATGGCAAATATATTTCCCCAAGAAATGTTTGTTGTGGAAAATATACACCTATAAACAGAAACAAACACACACACATGCACACACAGACGTTTATGGCTGCAGACTGATCAGTGAAGCCTAACTATACCCTTACGATTTCTAAAAAGCACCCAAGGGAGTGCTCCACTCTGACAGCTGTAACAAGGTACTGCACGTATATTTATGTGATTGTGTGTGTTTTTGTGAGTGTGTGTGTGTCCTTTGGGACAAAGGATGCCAAAGGATACAACCCTGTAAAGAGAATCTAATTAAAAGTCTATACCGCCACGAGGGACACAGTGCTCCCTCCCTCTCTCCAGCCCTCCTCTCATTTAACCATAGTGAACACTTCAGCTGACTGTTAGACAGTAGAGTCTATCCTCTGGCCTCCAAGGAGAAGTTATATAGAGCGAAGGACATTAAGTGATTCAGCGATACAGGCTGTGATGGAGACACGAACACGGGGGGAGAAGCGGCAAAAAGGAGCAAACATTTCAGTTTATGTGAGTGGAGCCTTTTTAATAAAAAGTCACTGAAAACTATGATTTCAAAACGTTTTAAATACCAAGATTCTGTGCTCAGCAGTATTTAGATGGCGAATCCCAGATTTGGGCTACAATACCTTACTTACTCCATCATAACGGATTCTGAAGTTTCTTAAAAATAGTGCAATAATAACTAAAGTTGGGTTCAAGCAGGTGGACCAATTTTAGATCCGGTCCCCAGATCGGAAATATATATTTAATACTTAAATATCAAAAGGCTATGACTTTTTCATTGAATGTCTCCTCCACCTCGATATAACCTAATGTAAGAAACATTGACGTAAGAAGGCCTCTCACTTTGATCCAGAAAAGGATCTTCCTATTGATGGCTTAAGTCATAAATATCCAGCGACAAGTTATAAATCAGCTGTAGTTAATTATCAATTCTGCTGAAAGTTATTTACCAAAAAGCCAAAATAAAACTCACTTCAAACCGGTGTCTATTCTCAAAACAATTTGTAGGGTAAACAAAGAATCAATTGAACTTGTAACACCACCTGACATCAGTCTTTGATCGTGATAGGACTGTTGAGTCTTCTCTGATTAAACAATGAAGCTGCGTCATGTCAATTTCCGCTGTTGAAAGCAGAGGTTAAATGACCTTGCATATGATATCAATAATGTAGGCTTCTCAACTCAATAGTTCTAAATCAGGAGCTCCAGTATTTGAATCAAGTAGTTTACAAAATTAAGTTGATTACATCAGTTGTACTATTGTGTCGAATACGTATTTAATCAACATTTCACACCCTCTGCTGCTCATCTCATTTGAAGGTTGTATCTAGTGATTGTCAACAGTAATTACGCTGCCGCTCAAACTGCCTTCTGCCTGCTCAGCCAACAAATAGTGCAGATTTCAACTGAATCTTTGAGTTCTGACTATTTTTTTTACTAAACTGGGATCCATTCAAATGCTATCAAATCCTGACCCTAGTGATAACACAGAGAACCAAATCTAGCTGCCCTAAAGACAAAAACAGGTTAAACAAATGCAAATTAGAAAGTTGCATTTTCCCAAAGACTCTGGAATCTCCTTGTCTACTATCAGTAATATTTGATTATGGAATAAACTAGGCTTCTTTGAGAGATTTAAATATGCTGCATAATTTCACTTACTGATTGTGATAAGTAGCATTGTTTCATACAACAGCCAAAACCTTTATATTTAGGGAGAAAGTAATTTTGTCTGTCGGTTAAGCTATCTAGCCAAAGCTGTGTGTGTGTGTGTGTGTGTGTGTGTGTGTGTGTGTGTGTGTGTGTGTGTGTGTGTGTGTGTGTGTGTGTGTGTGTGTGTGTGTGTGTGTGTGTGTGTGTGTGTGTGTGTGTGTGTGTGTGTGTGTGTGTGTGGCACCATCTTTTGTGGACTCTTGTTTACCTGAGATGCTCAGGTAGACGGCGGGACTTGTCACGTTCTCTCCTGTCCTCTCGTTGACCGCCTCTACGTAGTAACGTCCAGCGTCCACTGCAGTGGTTGCCAAGACGACCAACTGATTGTCCAAAGTGATTGCACTGTAGGGCAACACACAGACAACAAGGGATTAGAAAAACATAATTCTTCCACTAAAAGCACAACGGGCCTCCTTCTCTCAGACGAGAACACTGCTCAAACTGAGAAACTGACAAGAGTATTTGGTACATGGATCATTTAGAATTCACAAGGGGGGAAGGAAACATTGAATACATTCATCAGGAAGGAAAGAGGATTCGGAGAGCTTAAATACATCTCTCCTCCTGTCTCAGATTGAAATGTGGCTCATTTTGTGTCTGTCATTCTTTTGGCCATTTTCTTTGTTTGTGTATTGTGCTCTGTTTTCCACTGATCCATTCTTATTCCCCCACACACCAGCAGCAATCAATACAGCACAAGCATACTGTATACACAAGCACACAAGATCTTACACTGTTCTCACATGAGCTAACAGAGATAAGAAACACTTACGAACAGACTTTGTGTTACTGTTGCTTTTCAGGGGAGCATTACAGAAAGAGTGGATTTTACAGGAGACGTTGTGGGAGAGGATAGCAGGAGGGAGTCGAGGAAAGTAAAAAATATATTCGTAAAGCTCAGATTTCCTTCAGATGTGTTGTACGTTGTGTGCCTGGGAACAGAAGCCGGCAGGCAGGAAGCGCAGGTTCATGTATTTAGCGATGCTTCTTGTGTTTGCAGCATGTAAGTGGATGTAAATCTCCCAATATTCTAACCGAAGAGCTGACACTGAAATAAAATCAATATGACCAAAGGGAGAATAGAGCATATTAAAGTGAGATGATAGTCTGTTATCTTTATAGACTCGGTGCCCCGGCACCGCACAGATAAATACTGTTGTGATTTGGGGCTACAAAAAAAGATATATAAAAGGGAAAAAAAGATATGCAGTGTGAATGAGACTGCACAAAGAAAAACCTTTTTCATTTGGAAAAGAAGTATAAATAGATTTGAAGAGACAATATTTTTGAACATTTCTTTCTGTGAGCATTGTTTAGCTGTGGGGAATCGGCAGCAATTTTCCAGATCGACACACTGCCAGCTGGGCGAGGTTTCCTCTCCATTTCAAAGCGGCACATGACACTTATACCGACCTGAGTCAACACTACACCCAGCGTGCCAACAGCAGGCTCTGAGTCCTGTCTCTAAAACATTCAAGTTTACCGCAGGATGTCAAACACCTGTTGCTGTTAGATTGTCAGATAATAAGAGATGTGGTGCCAGGCCACCTCACGCCGCTCTTTAGGTGGTGCTGCCGATTCCTAACAACCAAATAGAGCCCAACGGCTATGCTCTACCATCATCCCCAGATTAGAGATGATTGTGTCAATTCACCCATGACCACAAGATCATCATGGCTCTTTCGATCATCGTGTCTGTATGTATGTGCTACACATGAAGATAGAAAGCACTGATTAAACTACATATTGATCGAGGAGAGGAGAGTAGTGGAGAGAGAGTGTTGGGCTGTTTGACACACACACACAGAATTCTTCAGGTCTAATTTTATTCAGTGTGATTTCCCAGGAGAACATCCACAAGAGCCTCGACCCAAACACTGACGCTCTATTTGTGTGAGTGTATGTTGCTTTGTTAGCGCATGCAAGTCTGTGTGTGCACGCCACCTGATCTCACTGCCCAACATAGAGGCTACAGTTAAACCTTTCCCCTCTTTTCTCCCACGTCCACGGTGAGGATAGATTTTGCATTCTCACCGAGGTCTATATGCAATTTATGCCTGTTAAGCTTATTAACTGCACTGACCAGACAATTTGAATGCATCGGTTTTACCCTGTACATGCTGATTGATAGACAGTGAAGGCATGCTTCCACTTGCCTATCGTGTCTGAGGGAGAGAGAGCCTGGGAGGTTATTAACAGACAACGTCAAAGGAACGCAGTGGGCGGGTGAGAGAATGCAATAAGATCAATTATGATAGCATACTAACATCAGAACATTTGCTAAGTTAAAAGTATGTGTTCATGTAGGATTTTCCTCATTTACATATCCCATTTATATGTTCTATTTACATGTGAAATAACTTGTGATGACAGAGGCTGGTGGCTCCAGCACTTTCACGCTTTCATTTGCTCCAAATTGGGAGGTCTCTGCTTGATTTTCCATAAAATCGTCACGTGGAACTTTCAAATCGAAAAAGCAACACAACTAAATGAAATATACCAATAAGAAGTCAGACAACAGAGATTAAAGGACCTACATTCATGTGGATTTACCTTCATAACATAATAACAAGTCTGTATTTGCTCTGAGTAGCTGGAGGGTTAGACAATCTTTCTTATCATTCAGACTGAAACTTGATGTAGTTGAGATTTAATATTACATGAATTCAACATGCCACTTCCTGCTCTCTTTTAGTTCTACATTTAATTAAACTGGACAAAATTGTTCTGGCTTTTAATTAAAGAGAAATTCAATTGTAAAACAGTGCATGACTCTGCATGCATGCGTGTGTGTGTGTGTGTGTGTGTGTGTGTGTGTGTGTGTGTGTGTGTGTGTGTGTGTGTGTGTGTGTGTGTGTGTGTGTGTGTGTGTGTGTGTGTGTGTGTGTGTGTGTGTGTGTGTGTGTGTGTGTGTGTGTGTGTGTGTGAGTGAGTGACAGTTTATCCCCAGGCAAAAGAAGAAAATTAAAATACGGTAATGAACTAGATCCTGTTCCCTTCTCCTTGTGAATTCCTCCCTGTATCCCTCAACCCCCTCAAATAATAAAAAACAGCCTCTCTGACTCTTTCTCTCATATGCCATTTTCCATTCTCCCTCAGATTATTATCTGCATATTTCTTTCTTGGTTTCATCCAATTTTCTTTGGTTTTTTTTTTCTGAAGCTTTCTCTCTATCACACTGTCTTCCCCTCTGACTCCATTCCACTGTCCTGTCTTCCCCCCCCCCTCTCCTGCCCCCTGACTCTTTTCAACCAAAACACCAATCCAGATTGGTCTTTCATTAAGTGTCTGGCCCCAAGACTCAATTAATAAACACTCTCGGGTGCCTGGACTGCAAGACTGACTGCAAACACAAACACACACACACACACACACACACACACACACACACACACAAGTGTGCCAAGAGCTAATTAGTACACACATGTTACAGGCAAGAGGATGAGTGAGGGAGTCAGCGCATGAATGACTGTGTTTTCTTAAATTTAAGTGTGTCTAAGAGTGTGTATCGAGTCTAAGGGGGCCGTCTCTCTGCCAATGGGCCCCCTCGGCCCTGTCTGCCCTCCCCCTCTATCTCCGATAGGCAGCGAGCCACCTTTTCAGAGCGCACTGACATGCAGAGGCTGCGGGTGGAGGAGTGCGGCGGGGGTGTGTGGGGGGGGGGGGGGGGGAGGGACACTCCACTGTAAACCAAGTCCAGACAGCAGGCTGTTTGGCAGCGTACTCTCCAAAGCAAGTGCCAGCCACCCACACATCATACATGCTGGTGTTCTCACACAGTTGGGAGCATTCACTGTTTCTTGTGGCCGTTTGAACCGGATGTTTGCCTACATGTTTCAGTTAGAGGAAACATAAATAAAGTCTATGTCGGACTGATTCATAGCTGCCGTACAGAGGTTCATACATGCTGAATGCTACACAGTGTGTGTGCACCTGCACAAATCTCGCTTCAACTTACCATTTGTTATTACATACTACACATGGGGTTGAGGTATTCAAATGTTTTAAGCATTCCAGCTTTCAAAATGGCCTGTCAGCTTGAGTTGTGGTGTCCTCTATCCCAAAGTAATTGGTAACTATAAAACTCTGCTGCAGAGACTGCATTGTTTTGAATGTGGAGACGATGGGGAGAGCTTCTGTACCACTTTTTTTTTGTGGCTTTTCTTTTTCTGCAAACAACAGCTGACAGAAAAAAACACAGTGATGCCAATAATTGCTGTGTAAGCATTACCGTAACAAGTCATCCTGATTAGTAAGGGTAGTATCTTCTATCCTTATTTCCAAAAAAAAGAGAATAACGTATTGTAGCCTCATTCGACTCTATAAGGGTAAATGTGCAAGTCATCCATCAAGAAGTACATTTCTGCAATAGTTGTATTCTCGCTGAACACAAAGCTGGTGGTGGAGTATTTTTCACCAATTTCAGAGGACACACTCTCTTTTTAGTGGCTGATGGCGATACCTGACAGCCCGTTCCTGTTGTAATGCTCTGGAGTAAATTGGACTCAAATGGTATAGGGGTTTGTACACTACTAAAATCTGAAAGTACAGAGTGAGGGGAAAAGAGGGATGATACTAAGGATAACTTAACTTTGCCAATTTCCTAAAACAGTTTGTGTAGTTTTGCTAAATATGATAGATGTGTTTTAGTAATGGGATTAAACAGTAACTGAGTTAAGACCAGGAACTGGAACGCTACCAGCAGCTCTTGACATTCTGCTGCCAGCAGTCTGACAGTGTCTGCTTTAGTGATTTTCCATGCATAGTTTAAATGAAGCTATTGTTAACAGAGCTTGGGGGTTGAAGATTTGTTTTACAGTATATTTTCTGAACATTCTTTAATCCTCTTGCTAAGTCAAAACGCAATCCCTTCAAAAATTATCTTCAAAAAAACATTTGTTGAAGTTTCTGATTGCTACAAATGTGAGGAAAAGGACTAAACGCTATATTAAGATATAACGTCAAATGATTGTGTACATTTTTTAGCTTTAACAGAGGTTTCTTTTAGACTAAAGTTGTTTTAGAAAGTCTTTTTCCTCAAGTCTTTAAAAGGGATTGATTTTTTTCTTATTTTATAGTGTGTTATTCTGGTGTAGACTAGAATGAGCCCATCCACTCAAACACATAATTAAAACTTGCTGTTATTTGTATAACTTATTGATGGATTAAAAGACAACTTAATAACGGACAAAAACGTAGTCATTAAGTTTTAACGTCCAAACACATCAATGATGATTGTAAAAGCAGTGGTTAAACCGGCCAACAATTTCTAATATGACCAACACAAAAGGGAGATAATCTTCATTCTTCAGTAAGTTTATAGATATACCAAAAATGTATGTGGTTCAAAAAGTACAAATTGTAAATAATATTGTGAGCTCCTATGATATGTGCCTCATGCTGCATAATGTTACTGATGTAGCGTCTGCTCAGCAGGGTGAACCCTACATCCCACTACTGGTGTGACATTGGCATCCCTGCTGCAACATCTTGTTCCAAACGTGTTCCCTTTAAACAAAACATGTCTGCTTTGTAAAGCACCTTGAATTGCCTTGTGTTGAAAGGTGCTATATAAATAAACTTTTCTTGCTTTCCTTTTATCTTGTAATCAACAAAAGGGAGAAAACAAAACGTCCACAAAACAACTGCTCGTCTCTAAAACAACACCGCTGGAGCTGAACCAAATGAGGAGAAATAACTGAAGCAGATGCTGATGCAATACAAATGTGCATCAACTATTTAAAAGGCCTGGATTGTGTCTTTCTCAATTTAAACCAAGGCCAAATCATTTTGGGACTACATTAAAATGATCACAGGGAAACATTGCTGTGCATTAAAAGCACCCGTTTGGCACATCTAGATCTGTACAGTCTAACTACTAACTAATGCAACTCGTTAACAAAAACAGACTACATGGACACTTGACCATTACACCATTCATTATTACAAAAACAAATATTTGATAAACCCATTAAAGATTTAACAAAGGTTTTATGAGCAGTAATAGCATAGACTCTGGTTCAGGGCTTTTTCAAACATTTTATAAATCTGAATGAAAGTTTATGAGTTTTGGACTATGGTCAGAAGGAAAAATTGTACTGGAAAATGTGTCCTTCCAAAGGGCCTTGTGACAAGTTGACAAATTCAAACAGCCTTGTCAGTTTGCCGGTGAAAGGAAAAACTCACCACTGCGTCTCAGCTATTGGCGAGCACCAGTGCTTGGTAACTGCCGACTGTAGACAGACTGTAGGGCTGCTCAATTAATTGTATTTTAATCGCAATTACGGCTTGCAACGATTACGAAAACAACGTAATCGAAATAAAACGATAATTGTTTTATTATTATAATTATGAAAACAAATTATAATTTTCTTTTTTTTAATTGGTTTTTCAGTTGAATTATACTTAAAGTTCAGGGTAATCAACTGTTAAAAACATACTGTTCACATTTTTTCTCTCCAATAAATGTATGTTTTCAAAGTAAATAATAATCGTGATATCAATTATTGACCCAAATAATCGAGATTATGATTTTTGCCATAATCGAGCAGCAATCAACAGACTGTATCTGAGGTGGCTTTAGTTAAATAAACTGTAAACATTAAAGTTATGTTGCTGTAGGTTTCAAGGTTTTCTGACACAAAAACAACAGAGAACAGCAAACATTAAACCCCTACCAAAAGTACCTAAAAGAGTACTAAATGTTTTGGCCATGGGCTGCAATCCAACTGCTCTCATGTCCAAATTTCATTTCCTGTCCAGACTGTATTAATAACTCACAACCAAATCTAAAGTTATTCTTTGTTAATGTCGTAGTTCTACATGGTGAATCTTAATGATTTTTCCACTGAGAAATACAGCCTTCATATGTGAGTGCACATGAGACCAATAAAGAGGGAGAAAGAGAGAGAAAATAAGGAAAGATGGTTTAGGTTACAACGGTAATGAACACTAATGTGTTTGAGAGAGATTTTTAACAGCCCCTTCACTGGCTCAGAAAACATTTCCCTACATTTTGCCCTACACACTCCGCAGCTCTGTGACGTCTAATTAACGCAGTGCCTAAATCACAGGCGTGCTTCCTCAATCACCTTTACAGTTCCTCCAAACGGTCAAACGGGCACAGAGAGGCAGACTTTTCTGTCGTTGCTCACCGGCTTGGCAACTTGCCTTTGCCAATAAGTCCTCTATAAAACACACACGCAGGCAGAGGATGTGCCCGCCTGTGTGTGTGTGTGTGTGTGTGTGTGTGTGTGTGTGTGTGTGTGTGTGTGTGTGTGTGTGTGTGTGTGTGTGTGTGTGTGTGTGTGTGTGTGTGTGTGTGAGTGTGTGTGTGTGTGTGTGTGTGAGAGAGAGAGAGAGAGAGAGAGGGCTGCTGGACAGACTACGTTTGTTTAATGTCCCCTAGCAGGGCCCGAGGGACAGGCAACGAGAAGTGGAAAGTCAACGGTACAGGAAAGGAAAGCAAAGCAGGGCAAGGGTGAGGTGGAGACAGGAAGAGAGAGAAGGATGAAGCAAGATGCTAAATAAACAGAGGAGGGATACTTTTTCTCTCCCCTCGCTGTTTGTTCAGTTACAGGCGCTCCATGACTCACTTCCTTTCTACCGTTACGTCTGTCTGTCTCTTTTTCATCCACATACAGGCGCTCATTCATGTCAAGGAACACAGAAAGGTATTTGGTTGTAATGTAGAAAAAACAGGTCATAACAGGTCACACATTAAATCTACGGTACAAGAGCGCATTCTTCTAAAAACGCAGCTGGATGAATGTGTGTGTGTGTGTGTGTGTGTGTGTGTGTGTGTGTGTGTGTGTGTGTGTGTGTGTGTGTGTGTGTGTGTGTGTGTGTGTGTGTGTGTGTGTGTGTGTGTGTGTGTGTGTGTGTGTGTGTGTGTGTATGCAGCTCAGTGACTGTAGTCCCATTAGGTGGATGGATCTCTAGACGAATGGCTATTATCCTAATTAGCACTAATTATGTCTGCTTCCAATTAACCACACAACTGGCGGTGACTTCTCTCGCTGTCTTCACATCTCACACACTTTCTCTCTCTTCCTCTCAGCCGGAGAAACACACCTTATTCTCACATCCCCTCTCCTCCAGCTGCTCGGCTAGAGAGCCCAGCTCAACAGAGAGCCGGTAATCTTCACACTTGAAAATAAGCTGTCATTTTCTAATTCTGGCTCATATGACTGTTTGAACATGAAATAAAGAGTGTGACTTTAGACGCTGTGGTTTTATGTTATGCCCTTCAAACTCGCTCTGTGAAGCTCTCTGTAGACATTGAAGGAGTTGTGCCTCTTGGTGCTTCTACACAGTTGGTGTTAAAAGGGTTACATGGTTGGATTTCTGTTGCATTGAGAACAGTGAGCTATTTAAGCAATAGCTTACGACAGGGCGTGGTATATGCTCATTATATCACAGCTAAGGGGGTTGTCGAACCACGCCCCTTAGCTGTGATATAATGAGCATATACCACGGCCTGTCGTGAGCTATTGCTTTTATAAAACGGTTACCAAGTGTGGCAATATGAAAGAAAAATACACACTCTAATTTAAATAGTTTTTATTAGTAAATAATGAGGTTCAAAATAAAATAGTCCCTCCGTTGCCTTCTGCACAAAACATAGTGCGAGGTGGTTGCTATGCAACAACACTAACAGCTAGCGAACATATTAGACAGAGAGCGTTGATCCATTATTTGGCTATTTATTTACATTCATTTGTATGTTGCCGTTTATTGTGCAGCCACTGAAAAACTGGCCAGCATCAGTAGCATGGCTTACGTGGTTACTTGTATAGGTTGAGGTTGTTCTAGGCTGTTGCTTGGCATGGCGATAATATTGCTCCACTTTCTCCGGTCCCCGAGATTTGGCTTCCAGTAGCTCTGGAGAAAGCTTTCGCACCTGTGGCCACTAACGGTCAATTTCTCTGCTTTGTTTCAAGACCCGCATCAGAAAGCTTTTGAATGGTGGTACTTTTCCAGTTGGTCTACCTGCTCTTCACGTAGCTCTGCATGTCGTCATTTAGGTTTCTGGAGATAGGCACTCCTCAATCCACGCCTCCATAGTAAGACCTCCCCGGAGGTCGAAGTTAATCTTAAATGTTTCCATCTTATGCTTTGTAAGTTTGTTTCGTAACGGAAGAAATTTAAATATATTTATAAAACTGACAAGTCAAATCAAGCAATCTGATTGGTCGATAGCGTTTTTGCGGACCTCTTTGATTACAGATTTGAAAACAACGTTGCTTGCTTTAAAAGTAGCACAATTCATTATGTCAAACCTTGGAAAGTATCTAGATATCAAGTCGCTTCAGCTGATTCAAAATGCTGCGGCTCGTGTACTAACCAGAGTTAGGAAAAGGGACCACATTACTCCTGTTCTGGCTGCCTTACACTGGCTCCCTATAGAACACAGGATAGAATTTAAAATTCTTCTTCTCGCCTACAAAGCCCTTAATGGGCAGGCGCCATCTTACCTTAAAGAACTCATTATACCCTACTGTCCTACTAGGGCATTGCGTTCCAAGAATGCAGGGTTGTTGGTTGTTCCTCGAGTCTCTAAAAGTACAATGGGAGCCAGAGCCTTTTCTTATCAAGCTCCACATTTGTGGAATCAGCTTCCAGTTTGTGTTCGGGCGGCAGACACCCTATCCGTTTTTAAGAGTGCGCTTAAGACCTTCCTTTTTGATAAAGCTTATAGTTAGGGCTGATTAGATTCAGCCCCTAGTTTTGCTGATATAGGCTTAGTTTGTCGGGGGACATCTTACTTCTTCCTTCTCTCTGTCTATACCTGTGTACTCTCATGTTCCGATTAACCCAGCTTCCCCACATTTCTTTCTTTTTGGTGTCTATATACGCTGGGATCCGGAGTCATGGATGATCCTGCGGTCCTGTGTCCTGGATCGCGAGCGCTGGATCTTGAGTCGTGGCTGTGGTCCTGGATCATCGGTCCTGGATGGATATCCTCGTGGATTCATCTTCCTATTATACACACATTTCCAAACATTTGGACTACCTATGTTGCAAATGTATTATCTTTTCAATTTACACACGGCATCTATTGCACGTCTGTCCGTCCTGGGAGAGGGATCCCTCCTCTGTTGCTCTCCCTGAGGTTTCTCCCATTTTCCCCCTTAAACTGGGCTTTCTTCGAAAGTTTTTCCTTGTACGATGTGAGGGTCTAAGGACAGAGGGTGTCGTATTGTCATACTGATATTCTGTACACACTGTGAAGACCACTGAGACAAATGTAACATTTGTGATATTGGGCTATATAAATAAACATTGATTGATTGATTGATATCCCTGCCCTAATGCCAATGTCTGGACCGCTGCGTAAAAAGGAGGGTTTCTGCCCCGTTACTTCTCCGCTGCTTTCTTGTTCCAGTTTGAAAAGCCCAACTGTATACTGTTTTTCTCAGGCGCGGAGGGATACTGACTTGTTGTGAAAAGTAACTTACAATTCTACCCGTGGTATACTCTCAGTATATCACGGCTAAGAACCAATCAGATTGCTTGATTTGACTTGCCCGTTTTATAATTGACTTTAGCGGAGCAGCCTCAAATTGAGGGCATGAAGCCATGAACTAGTTATATGCTTAAAATGTTTTGATATGGTACATTTTCCGGGAATTAAATTAAGAAACCAATTTATAGATTAAAAAAAACAGCTGGGGGTTGCTTTTTAATCTAGTAAAGGAAAGTCAGGAAAAATGAATGTACTTTATGATATCATAGCAAAAACGAAAGAATAGCTGGTCGACTGAAATACTTCCTACTGTCACACTCCTAAGTTCATGTCACGGTTGTAGTTTTGTAGGTTTGGGTGTTTTTGCTGTTTTCCATGTCATGTTTTCCTCTGGGTTATTGTCTGGTCCTTTTCCCTGTGTTTTTCCTCTTGTCATTAGTTTCCCTGGTGTGTCTAGTTATCTGATTGTGTTCACCTGTGGCCCTTGTGTTTCTCCTCCCCTGCCCGGCTGTTTCTCGTCTTGTGATTACCCCTCCCTGTATTTAGTCTTGTCTCATCCTGTGTTCTGTGTTGGTGCTTCTTTTGTTTGTGACCCAGTTCACCGAAGAGTGTTTTGTTTGTCCAAGTTTATTTAAAGTCCTTGAAATAAAGGTATCGTCAAGTGTAATCTGCGTTTGGGTCCTACCTGCTTCACTCTGCGTAACAGAAAGCACCAACCAAGAAATGGACCCAGCGGATTTTCATGAGTTTGAGTTGGATCTGTTTGATCTAGACTTTTCTCTACAATGTTATCATGCCGAGTGGAAAGGAACTTCTTCTAGAAAGGACAAAGAGGCTATTCTCGAGAAGGCACGAATGGAGGTGGCCGAAATGCCTTGGTTGAGGAGTTCGTTGCCGGAGTGGTTACAGCTTTTCACAAGTTGTCCTGAGGACTGGTCCGACGCTTCTAACCCTTTCTTCGGATCCGACTACGGTCCTGTTGGAGGTCCACGGAGTCTCCAAAGAGCCTCTCGGAGACGCAGGGCCAGGATTCCAGCCCGTTCTCCAACAGCCATGATCCCGGTGTGGGATTCCCGGCCTGCTAGCCCCAGGCATGCTAGCTCCGTGTTTCCCAATTCCCAACCTGGCACCATAAGCCTCGGTGGGTTCCGTCTGAAGTCAACCCATGCTTCTGCCCCAGTTCCTGCTCCTGTCCAGGAGTCGTATGCTGGAACTCGTCTGGCTTATGGAGGTCCACGGAGCCTTCAGGCGGCTGCTAAGAGAAGGAGTCGCAAGGCCAAGCTAGCAGCCCGAGCCCCAAGAGCCATGGCTCCAGCCCCAGTACAGGCCCCAGCAGCCATGGCTCCATGCTCCAGTATCGGCCCACACAGCCATGGTTTCGTGCTCCAGTATCATCCCACACAGCCATGGTCCCGTGTTCTGGTTCCGGCCCCAGCAGCCATGGTTCTGGCTCCAGTACCGGCCCCAGTACCCATGGTCCCGACTCCAGTTTTGGCTCCAGGACCGGCTTACCGGCCAACGCCAGCTCCCCGAGTCCTGTCAGCATACCGGCCGACTCCAGCTCCTCGTCTCCAGTTGGCTGTTCAGCCGACGCCAGCTCCTCGAGTCCTGTCAGCTTACCGGCCAACGCCAGCTCCCCGAGTCCTGTCAGCTTACCGGCCGACTCCAGCTCCTCGTCTCCAGTTGGCTGTTCAGCCGACGCCAGCTCCTCGAGTCCTGTCAGCTTACCGGCCAACGCCAGCTCCCTGAGTCCTGTCAGCTTACCGGCCGACTCCAGCTCCTCGTCTCCAGTTGGCTGTTCAGCCGACGCCAGCTCCCCGAGTCCTGTCGGCATACCGGCCGACTCCAGCACCTCGTCTCCTGTTGGCTCTCCAGCCGACTCCAGCCCCTCGTGTTCAGTTGACGAACCAACCGTCTCAAGTCTCCTCTCCAGTTCCCTCTCAAGTCTCCTCTCGAGTCTCCTCTCGAGTCCCCTCTCGAGTCTCCTTTCGAGTTTCCTCTCAAGTTCCCTCTCAAGTTCCCTCTCAAGCCCTCTTTCGAGTACCCTCTTGAGTTTCTTCTCGAGTCACCTCTCGAGTTCTCTCTCTCTCTCTCTCTCTCTCTCTCTCTCTCTCTCTCGAGTTCCTTCTCCAGTCCCTACTCAAGTCCCTACTCAAGTCCCTACTGAAGTGCCGTTGGAGGTTCCGCTGGGGGTCCTGCCAACTCCATGTCCTGTCCCGTTGGGGGTCCCGCCGACTACTCTCCTCCCGGGGGTCCTGCCAACTCCATGTCCTGTCCCGTTGGGGGTCCCGTTGACTACTCTTCTGCCGGGGGTCCTGCCAACCCTATGTCCTGTGCCATTGGAGGTCCCGCAGACTACTCTTCTGCCGGGGGTCCTGCCAACTCCATGTCTTGTCCCGTTGGAGGTCCCGCAGACTGCTTTTCTGCCGGGGGTCCTCCCAACCCCATGTACTGTGCCGTTGGAGGTTCTGCTGGGGGTCCTGCCAACCCTATGTCCTGTGCCGTTGGAGGTCACGCAGACTACTCTTTTGCCGGGGGTCCTACCAACTTCATGCTTTGTCCCGTTGGAGGTCCCGCAGACTACTCTTCTGCCGGGGGTCCTGCCAACTCCATGTCCTGAGCTGTTGGAGGTCCCGCAGACTACTCTTCTGCCGGGGGTCCTGCCAACTCCATGTCTTGTCCCGTTGGAGGTCCCGCAGACTACTCTTCTGCCGGCCCTGTGTCCTCTTCCGTGGGGGATCTTGCCGACACCGGCTCCTGCCCGGCCTCCGGAGCTGTCCGGTCTTCGCCCTCGAGCCCGGTCCCCTGAGTTCGCCCGCTGTGGTCTTCACCCCTCCTCGAACTCTGTCTTGCCCCCGGGCCATCCGCCCGAGACCCCCTCCTCGAACTCTGCCTTGCCCCCGGGCCATCCGCCCGAGTTCCCCTTTTTGAACTCTGCCTTGCCCCCGGGCCGTCCGCCCGAGTTCCCCACCTTGGTCTCTGCCTTGCCCCCGGGCCGTCCGCCCGAGACCCGTCCTCCAGACCCCCTCCACCCACCCTGCTGGACTTTGTTTTTTGGGACATCTGGGATCCGTCCCTTGAGGGGGGGTTATGTCACTCTCCTAAGTTCATGTCACGGTTGTAGTTTTGTAGGTTTGGGTGTCTTTGCTGTTTTCCATGTCATGTTTTCCTCTGGGTTATTGTCTGGTCCTTTTCCCTGTGTTTTTCCTCTTGTCATTGGTTTCCCTGGTGTCTAGTTATCTGATTGTGTTCACCTGTGGCCCTTGTGTTTCTCCTCCCCGGCTGTTTCTCGTCTTGTGATTACCCCTCCCTGTATTTAGTCTTGTCTCCTCCTGTGTTCAGTGTTGGTGCTTCTTTTGTTTGTGACGCAGTTCACCGAAGAGTGTTTTGTTTATTTAAAGTCCTTGAAATAAAAGTATCGTCAAGTGTAATCTGCGTTTGGGTCCTACCTGCTTCATTCTGCGTAACACCTACTCCTCAAACAATCAACTGGTCGATCGGGGAAAGAAAATGAGTGTTGTTATCTATCTCTAAATTTAACAAAGTACCCTCAGTGCAATGTACATGTACACATATATACAACTTGCTGCATATTGAACTATTTTATAATTAAATGATAACAACAGAATGCATTCAGACCATATCCAAACATAGAAGCTGTTGAAGCTTCCAATGTACAATTTTTTTCGTACAGTTCACTAGGTTGTAACATTGCCCAAAATGGCATAATAGAACCAGATATATTAAAGGGGTAGCTAGCCTAATTTATCGCCTAATCCGTCATTAAAAAGTTGAATACTGCTATGTGAATGATAGCATTACTGTTTGCTGGTCCTAACTAAGCCAGGGCATATCTTCAACTTTGTCAATTGTTGAGTGCAGCCATTTGACACACTGTGTGTGTGTGTGTGTGTGTGTGTGTGTGTGTGTGTGTGTGTGTGTGTGTGTGTGTGTGTGTGTGTGTGTGTGTGTGTGTGTGTGTGTGGTCCCACTAATGATCCCTAAAAACAGTCACATATATTGCTGTCTTAAAGGTCACATGTCATGGCCATTTCCACTGATCATAATTCCATTGTTGAGGTCTACTAGAATAGATTTATACTGTGCAATTTTCCAAACTCACATTGGTTTCGCATATGCATCTCTGTAAAGTATGTGTATTCACTCTCTCCACTAAACGGCTCGCTGCAGCTCTTGCCCCCCCCCTCCCTGTGAGCCCAGTGTGCTCCAAAACACAGCGAAACACAGCCAAACTCACCCTGAGCACACACAAAGTCACAGCCGAAGTAAAAACAATAAGTGTGGCTTGATATTGAGTAAGAAAAAGGTTGATAAACGCTGTGAGAATGGGTCTGCAGAGAGAATTTCGCCGCGATCCCAACTGTCTGTTATCAGCCTGCAGCCAGGGAGGAGAAATCAGCTGAGCTGCATGCACTGAGTGTGTGAGGAAGTCCGTGGATTGGTCAATTTGGACCAATCAGCGGGGGCTTAACGTAACGGCTGCGCGGACGTAACGGCTGCGCGGACGTAACGTAACGGCTCCACGGATTGGTCCACTTCGTTCCCGGGGACCACATGACATCATGATGTACCCGGAAGAATCAAATGGACAATGACGTATCTCCAACGAGGCGTTTTGGGGAGATATTTTCTGTTTTAGAGTTTTACTCCCTACATGGTGTACTTTGAGGGTTTTGACTCTGCACACCGTTTACATGCATAAAAACCTTCATAACACACAAGGGGACGGGTAATAACCAGAAAAGCATGACATGTCACCTTTAATAAAGATGCTGTGCTAACTGTAGCTTTAAAGGCCACTAGTAAAAGTACAGAGTAAACAAAAACAATGCTCTCTTTTTTAGTATCAACGTTGACACAACCACCCACTTACATTACATTGCATTTAGCTGACGCTTTTATCCAAAGCGACTTGCAATAAGTGCGTTCGACCAACAAGATACAATCTTGAAGAAAACAGAATCATATAAGTACATCAGGTTTCATAGAGCCAACACATTTCAAGTGCTACTCAACTGGCTTTAGATAAGCCAGTCCTTTATTAGTATATAAGTGCTTTGTTAGTAATTCTATCGCTCAAAGTGGAGTCGAAAGAGCTGAGTTTTCAGTCTGCGCAGGAAGATGTGTAGGCTATCTGCTGTCCTGATTTCAATGGGGAGCTAATTCCACCATTTTGGAGCCAGGATAGCAAACCGACGTGTTTTTGCTGATGGGAACTTGGGTCCCCCTCGCAGTGCGGGTGCAGCGAGCTGTTTGGCTGATGCAGAGCGGAGTGCACGTGCTGGGGTGTACAGTTTAACCATGTCCTGGATGTAGGAAGGGCCAGATCCATTCGCAGCATGGTACACAAGTACGATTGTCTTGAAGTGGATTCTAGCAGTTACCGGAAGCCAGTGAAGGGAGCGGAGGAGCGGAGTGGGAACATTTAGGAAGGTTGAAAACAGACGAGCCGCTGCATTCTGGATGAGCTGTAGAGGTCGGATGGCACATGCAGGTAGACCAGCCAGGAGGGAGTTGCAGTAGTCTAGGCGTGAGATGACGAGAGCCTGGGCCAGAACCTGCGTCGCTTTCTGGGTCAGCTGGGGACGTATATTCCTGATGTTGTAAAGAGTGTATCTGCAGTAGCGGGTTGTAGCAGCGATGTTTGCAGTGAAGGACAGGTTGTTATCTAGTGTCACACCCAGATTCCTTGCAGTCTGAGTCGGGGAAACAACAGAGGTGCCGATGTTGATTGTCAGGTCAAGAGTGGGACAATCTTTTCCCGGAAGGAAAAGCAGTTCAGTCTTGTCAAGGTTGAGCTTGAGGTGGTGAGCAGACATCCACTGAGAGATGTCTGCCAGACAAGCAGAGATGCGGGTGACGACCTGGGTCTCTGAGCGGGGAAAGGACAAAATTAATTGGGTGTCGTCAGCGTAGCAATGGTATGAAAAACCATGCGGGCTAATGACAGATCCGAGCGAGTTTGTGTACAGGGAGAAGAGGAGGGGACCAAGAACAGAGCCCTGAGGGACCCCTGTAGTTAATTGACAAGGGTCGGACTCGGACCCTCTCCAAGTTACCCTGTAGGTACGGTCTTTGAGGTATGAGGTGAGGAGGGAAAGTGCAGAGCCTGAAACTCCAAGTTCTTGGAGAGTGCGAACGAGGATCTGATGGTTCACCGTGTCGAATGCAATCCAAGAGGGTGGAGAAGATGGAAAATAGTTTGTTGGGATTGGAATAGGAAGATTGGATCTTATCTTGAAAGAAAGTGCTTTTTGCATGAGAGATCGAAGCAGAGAAAGAGGAGAGGAGAGCCTGATAGGTTAGGAGGTCGTCATGGTGTTTGGATTTCCACCGTTTCCGCTCTGCTGCCCGAAGGATTGTTCTATTAGCACGCAATGCATCATTTAGCCAGGGAGCAGGAGGGGACTGACGAGCCTGCCGAGATGTGAGAGGACAGAGAGAGTCCAGAGAGGATGACAGAGTAGAGAGGAGAGTTTCTGCAGCAGAGTTTGGAGACAGGAGTTGGAACGAGTCAGAGGAAGGGAGGGCTGAGAGCACCGATGAGGCAAGGGTAGAGGGGGAGAGGGAACGAAGGTTGCGGTGGACAGGTGCAGAATTAGAAGAGATTAGTTTGTTATGTTTGGAAAGGGGTAGAGAGAATGAAATGAAGAAGTGATCCGAGGTGGAGCGGGTTTACAGAGAGGTTAGAAGTAGAGCAGTTCCTTGAGAATATGAAATCAAGGACATTGTCAGCTTTATGAGTTGGTGGGGATGGAGACAGTGAGAAAGCAAAGGCGGTTAAAAGAGATGTTAGTTCAGATGTATTCCCTGTCTGGAGGTTGAAGTCTCCGAGAAGTACAGCGAGACGGCCAGTTTCAGGCATGTGTGAGAGGAGATTATCTAATTCCTCCAAGAAGTCCCCCAAGGCGCCTGGTGGACGGTAGAGAACAACAATGGTTAATTTTATAGGATGGGTTACTGTGAGGGCATGGAATTCAAAGGTGGAAGGAGTGAAGTTAGGTAGCTTGAAGAGGGAAAAGCTCCATTTGGGAGAGAGCAGGAGACCAGTGCCACCTCCTCTGCCAGTGGGTCTGGGTGTATGGGTGAAGGAATATGCTGTGGAGAGAGCTGTTGGGGTGGATGTGTTGGATGCAGTAATCCAGGTTTCAGTGAGAGCAAGGAAATCCAGAGACTGCAGGGAAGCGTAGCCAGAGATGAAGTCAGCCTTAGGAACAGCTGACTGGCAGTTCCATAGGCCGCCTGTAACTAGATGTTGGATGTCAGTGGAGCATGTGGGATAGACGAGAGCAGGCCAGTTATATCGATTAGGAGATACACAGGGCCAGTGATAATTGCGAGAAGACACATACACAGGAATGGAGAAAATATACATGATTATAGCATGAGGGGCTAAAAAAATTCATATAATAAAACACCAGCGATACTTGGCTCAATCAAAGTAGGATTTACAGCATCTCCTGTAAAACAAGGGTTTTTAACTGATACACTTGTCACAGTGGCGAAAGGAAATCAATACAACACCAAACAAATTATTCTGCCCACAGGTAAACACATTTTAATCAAAAATGTTCTGTAACAATCCCGACCACACACACTTGCTCTCATATATCCTCTAATGTGCAAAAAGCCTGCAGCTAAACTGTCAGAATGCATCACTCACACTGACCTGTTCCTTCTACAAAGCCATACAGTGTGACAGAGACTACTGTGTGTGTGTGTGTGTGTGTGTGTGTGTGTGTGTGTGTGTGTGTGTGTGTGTGTGTGTGTGTGTGTGTGTGTGTGTGTGTGTGTGTGTGTGTGTGTGTGTGTGTGTGTGTGTGTGTGTGTGTGTGTGTGTGTGTGTGTGTGTGTGTGTGTGTGTGTGTGTGTGTTTATATGAAACTGGGCAAACAATACTTAGAACAAACTAAGGGCACAAACGTCCAAAAGAGCTGAGTGCTCCTTCGCGAAATCGACTCTTCTTTTATGTGTATTTAAATATATATTTTAGTGTGCTAAATGAGGAAAAGGCACTGAGGGTTTTGTTGTGATTTTTGAAAGTGCCATGTATGCCTCACCACCAACCAAGACTACAAAGAGCCCTCTTTGCTCTTGCTTTTGTACTAAAAGGCTGAAATGCAGGCACAATTTCATACTGAAATAGGTACCACAATTGCAGTGTGCCAACTTCCTCGGCATAAACACACCCTTACATTCAACTCCACCCACTTTGGTAGGAGCCAGTTTAGTTAAAGACAGAAAATTGCCCAGGAGGTGCAATTCCAAAATGGACCGCTGACGTAAATGTTATTGTGGATACTGGTTTTTTTTGGTTTTTGGTTTTTTGTATTAGTCAATTTATTGAACATGTCAGAAACAAAAACATACAACAATAATATATATATATTCTCTTTTTTCTCACTCAAATTAATAATTATAACAAAGTACAAAAAAATAATAATAAAAAAAACAAATAATTCTCAAATAGTCTCTGTCATGTTCAACAGGGGCAAGAAGAAGCTTAAAAAAACTGTTCTGGTCCTACCCCTTCTAGCATATATTTTTCTTATAAATAAAATATTAGATCATCGTCATCAGCGACATGTTTGTCTTGTTAATTTGTTTGCTTTTTGTTTTTTTACAAAACAATCAGAAAGAAATTACATCTACAATTACAAGAAATAATAACAAATGGGATTTTACAGGTCCTGTTCATAACCATTAATGATTTGGCTCCTAAATAATACTTTCAGTTTAGATAGACTTGTACAATATTTCAGTGCATCAGTACAGTTATTCCACAGACTAACACCTTTTGATGAGATGCAATGAAGTTTCTGAATCAGCAGGAAATAAGAGGCCTATGTGAGGATGAGGAATTAGTTTGAGCCATTCTCAGTGTATATGCCTCAGAGTATATGTACTCTGGTCATGTAAGAACTGGTCATATATGGAAATAAGTCATCGGATGAAAAGAAGTCTGTTGTTTTTGATATATTGAAAAGATATACTAAATTCAACATATATTTTATATCGAGAAACAGGCTTGGCCATTACAACATTATGCTATACATTGTGGTTATTTCATAAAGACTATTTATTTCACGAATGATCACAGAGAGAATTTGGCTGTTTTCGATGTTACTATCATACTGTGGGTGGTGTGTCTGTGTTGTTGTTAACATGCTGTTGTGTGGAGAATGCTGGCGGCACGGTGGTGACAATACGTTATATTTGAGATTCATAAAATGTTCCTGAAATTCAGAAAATATGAAACACATAACTCCATCATCCTCTTTCAGGGTTTATGTGATTTTCATTTGTAATATATGCACACACACCACAAAAAACAGAACAAAAACGATGTATTATGTTTTGAGCGAATGCAGAAGGACATGATTTACATGTTTATTTGCATACACACAGTGGGGAAGAAGTCGTTACTCAAGAAGCACGTGGAGACGCACGTTAATACCAGGTATGAACTGACGTACTGGGAGCTTTCCACGTATGATATGATTATAATAGATCACAGGTCTAAACAGGGCCAATGTTACTACCTGTTGAGTTGAGGTGAAAACAGCCTAGAACATAGGAAACCTGCAGCGTGACCTAACACGGTTTGCTTCAATAAGGATGGATAGCTCAGTGTTTGAACTCAAACCCCAGGACATTGGTTCACCACCTCAAGCACTGTAAACGCATTTATTTCTTGACACAAGCTCCCAAGTCATAAACACAAAACTCCCACGAGAATACACGAGTGGAGAGGTTGGAGCACAAAAAGTGAGAGTGTAATTACCCGAGTGCAGGCAGTGCTAACATGTAACTTTTATTTGGTTGTGAGAGAGAAGAAACTTGTGACCTTCTGCTTAGTGCTTATTGATCCCGCTCTCTTATCTGGAAGGGGTCATGTTGTGGCTCTGTTATTAACCAATCAATCAGCACTCTGTTGTTGTTTCATCCTGGGGACGATTAGCTGAGGAAATACAAAGATATATCTACAGTTTGGAGGGGGGCGAACAAACATGGCCATAGATGATCTCTTGAGAGAAGTGAATTCATTAGTTCCATGGTCTTTTAGTGTATGTCCCTCCTGTGTTCATCACCTGGAGCATGCCCTACAGTGTCAAGAGCAACCATTCCTCAGTCACTCCTCACTGCACTGAGGAGTCTCTCTCTCTTTCTCAGTCTCCCCCCTCTCTGTTCTGTCGATAGGTTAAGAACTCTTCCCAATGACGGATGGGAGTGTGTGCAGGCTATGAGTGCGTGTATGCGTGTACAGTCTGGTCAGTGATGGATGCGTGTGTGGCAGGTAATTAAAAGTGTGATTAGTGTATAATTAAAAGAGGTCTCTGTCTTTAGAATATTTAACAACTTTAGACAGAGGACACGCTCCCGCAAACGCATGCACACACACACGCTGGCAGGTTGGAGTGTGTTGGTTCAGACATTAATGGGGGTATAATGATTCTTGAAATGATATAGGATATATGCAGGGAGAGACGAGAAGAGAGGAAAGGCAGATGAAGAGAGATGGAGAAAGAGGGAAAGAAGCGGATCAGACATAAAGACAGAAGACGCCGATGCCCCTTTCAAATATAGATATCTATAGAATTAATCATCATCAGCACGAGCTATGCAGGCTGAAAACACACACACACACTTCTCTGTTTCTGTCTGTTTTTTGAGTGATCTGTTCAGACAGAAGCAGCTGCTCTCTGACAGACTCAAATAGATGAACATAGAATCACTAAATCCATATCCTGCAGGCTTACACACATATCGGGACATACAAACACTCTAGAATTTAAAGGTTAATTAAGTAATTATGTATATGTAAAGGCGAGAAATGTACACCTGGCATTGGAAATGAAATCACAGGCGAAGCTAATTAAGTGCTATTTGTATGCATTTGTGTCTGCACTAGGACTATTTCTACTTTGCACAGACTTTGAAGCACCTGAGTAGATGTGATACTGTTGCCTAGCTAGCAGATATATGAGGTTATATAATGTAAATGAGCAGCTGTGCATTACTGTATGAGCTAAATCCTAACTTTAGCATGCTAACATGCTCAGAAAGACACTGTTTAGCACTTACAATGTTTGCCATGTTGATCATTTTAGCTCAGTGTCTAAACACATGCTAACCTTTTCTAATTAGCCCTAAACACAGAGTACAGCTTAGGTTGATGGGAATGTTATCAAACTGACATGAATCTGATCACCAACTTCTAATGGAAAGTTACGCAGAAGTTATCAAGAGGTTTTAATATTAACACAAATGTCAACCTGCTGGTGGTCAAAGGATCAATAGTTGTATTCATCTTTCGGACTTTGAACCATTTTCAATCTTAACCACAAATGTATAAAGGGCCAGGGAATCCCCCGAGTCTTTAGGAGTCGTCATCTGGGAGACCATGAATGTCTTTACAAAATGTAGAGCAAATCCATCAGGTAGACGGTAGAGGGTTGAGATATATCGCAGGAGAAGTTAATAGTTGAACCTGCTGGTGGAACTACAAAAAAGATCACATCCACCAAGAAAACAAGTGGATCAAGTTGGATTCAACCTTTTGGTGCCATGAATGTCTGTACAGAGTTCCATAGCAATCCATGTAGTTATAGTAGATATCTCAGTCCAAACCAAAATGGATGACTTGGCCAAACACAAGTGTAGCTATTGAGACATCTGAAAGCATAGAAGACAGCCTGTGTTTAGTCCTTGTTTGCATAGAGTTGGTCTCTTACAGGCAGGGGGATATTTGCCATTGCTGTGAATGCTACAGTACTGTGATCTTGCCTGAGTGCCTGTGTGAGGCTGAGTGCAGGGCAAACTTCAGAGTGAGTCACAACAGTGCTACACACCAACATATACTGCTCTACAAATCACTACACAGTGTACAGACTGCATACATCCACTGTAGATGACTCAGAGATACGAGCTCTTGTTAATTCATTCACACTTGTATGATAATGAGTGCCCTGTGTGTTTACACCTGCATTAGCATATGTTTTGGCTTTTCCAGATACAGATGGCATTTTAATAGCAGGGCCAGGGGTCTTAGTGCATGTAAATGATGGCCTAATAGCACTTGTTACAGTACACAACATATTGTTTTACTGCTACGAGAAAACAAAAACGAATGCCGATTAGTTGAGGATGATTCAAATATGTGAAAGGAAAACATAATCACGGTATTTAATAGTTTATTTTGCAACTGTGATGCAATCATCTATGTCGCACTCCTGCAGTTTAGAGAGCTTTTTGTTCCTCCTCCTCCCTCTCCTGCTGCTTGTCTCCCTCCCTTGAGTGTGTGAAGCAGAGTAAGCCTCTGTCATTTGGGAAAGTCATTAAGTAAAGCCTCAGAGTTAATGTCTTTTCTACTTTAAACTTTTGAAAAAGTTTTCTTTTCACCTCACTTAGTGTGGCTTGAAGAAGACAGCTAATTTGGAGCACAGTCACAAGAAGGGACAGGAGTTAAGGACAGATGAGAGGAGATTCAAATTCACCCGATGTACCCGCCAGACATCAAGGCTGTTATCTCATCAAATATAACAACATATCTGACTGCTGGGGCTGAAAATAATGGTGCTATGAACTCTAAAATATCCACCCAATTGGGTTCCAATATAGAAAGGAAAATGTATTTATTAAAAACATAGTGTTATTACCTTGTGGCAGATGTGTGAGTCCTCTTATAGCCTACACACTTGGAAACCACATCAACAGTTTTAAACAAAGCTACAACACATTGCTTTTGGCAGAATAAGCAATGAATATTCATAGTCCGACAGCAGGCCCTAAAGTGCTGTCTTTATAATGCAATTGTATCCCACTCCACCTTGACAATGAATAATATTACCAGAAAATGCAATGCAATTAAAGCTACCCCTTGTTCACTGTCTCCCTTTGCCACGTGTGTTGCTCCCCCAATCCCCATGCACTACAGCAGGGGTGTCAAACTCAAGGCCCGGGGGCCAAATCCGGCCCGCCACTTCATTTGATGTGGCCCACAAGAGCTTGCAAAGAATATAATCAGTTTATTATAAGGTTACGTGCCGCTTTACAGGAGCACGTTGCCCATAAACTACATGTCCCACAATGCATCTCATTCTGTGAGAAGAGACTTGCGACGTAGTTAATTATGAAGTTATTACCCTAGATCAGTGTTTCTCCAATTTTTTCACACCGAGGACTTAACCAATAAAAAAACACTCGCGGACCACCCAACTCCACACATATCCAAAATCACATCGTTTTTCTAGAACAGATTACAAACCGCCTGAAAATGGTACAAACAAGTGGCAGCAAGTGGGACGAAGGTGTTGCGCTGGGCTATATCATGTAATCGAAAGTGGCGCTCCATTGCGGAGATATTCCCGCGAGAGTGCGGACAACTTACATTTATTTATTTATTTAAAATGTGAAATGTTACCAATATACTCGCGGACCACTAGGGGGCGCTCACGGGCCACCAGTGGTCCGCGGACCACACTTTGAGAAGCACTGCCCTAGATAATAATCCAATGCAGAGGAAATATTGTAAAATAATACATTATTTTATATATATTTATCTATGTATATTTATATAGTCTTGAAGTTACCACCGGCCCTTTGAGTGCAACCATAATTCTAATGTGGCCCACGATGAAATTGAGTTTGACACCCCTGCACTACAGTGATGACATTACAAATGTCTGATTTCAAAATGCATGAATAATATTGTGGAGGTAGAATAAGTTGCCTCTGGTCAAATCTTTCTCTTTTTTGGAAAAAAAGTATTTTGCAAGAAGATGAAATGTAGACATTGACGAGAGACATTGAACCTAAATGAGACATGAATAAATGTATACAAGTTGAAAAGAGGCAGTCAACCAGTCCTGAATACAAGATTACAATACCTTTCAGGGGAAAAGCAAAGGTATAAAATAAAATCCTGAATTTGCAAAAGCTACAACAACAGGACCTCGACTATTTGAGGTCAATGTCTAACCTTAACCAACTCGTGAGAGTTTTGCAAATCTTTGGTTTTCTGCTAGAATCTACTGCTTTATGAGTTTGGCCATTTTACATGAGTCCTTTTCAAATGTCTGCACTTTTTTGATATCGGCCACTCTCACTGCAACCCTCTCTTTTAGCACCTTTCCCCCCCAATCCTATCACCTCTTTGATATACTTCAGCCTCCAGCTTTCTAGCGTCTACAATTCAGGGCAGATTAATCCTCCCAAAACTCAGGTATAGCTTATTTTTCATTTGATTTGAATTGTCAACAAATGTAAGGTACTATCGCCAAACCTTGGCTGATGCATGTTTCTTGATCACTGGCTCAATAATCAGCTGTTAGGCTACCACTAGACTAGACGAGAACGTTGATTTGTTGGTATTTAAATAATTATATCTCCATCTATTTATTTAAATTGGTGATCAGTTTACCCAACATAATCCTCAACACTGTTCAGAGTATTTGAGAGTACAACATTTTCTGTCTAATATATAACCATTGTGCTATAAATGGTTAATTCCTTGACAAAAGTACAAATGTATATACTTTAAACTTGACTACTGACTATTAGTTACACTAGTGACTTACCAATAACACCTGGCTTTACAAGCCCTTGATGCCCAGATCTTCATTACAATCCTAACCTAAGATGAGCTGAAGGTCGAGAGGCGAGGAATTCCAGGATTAGAATTTCCCTTTGAGCTGGGATCAACATCTACTACTAACTGACAAGGAAGAAGGAGAACGCTAGATAGAGGCTGAGCACAGAAACAAGAAAGGGACAGAGCCTCCTTTTTTTTTTTAAACGAAAAGAGGTTCTTACCTCTTTTCGTATTGAAGAGGAAATGGAGGTTTACTGTAGAGAATTTTGATTCTGTTATTTGCCGCCACATTAGGCGACCAAAAGAGCAATTCAATTATGGAAAGGGATGGAAAGAGTGAAGTGTAGAAAAAGAGAATGCAAAAGGCGAAGGGGAGGAGAGGTACATTGGAAAATATAAAGTTCAGACAGGCGTCAAAAAAAGAATTCCTGTTGCTTTATGTCCCATCTTATTTGCCTCTATAAAATGAATCAATTTAAAAATCTCTTGTGAAATGCTAAATGCAAATTTTCATACCACTTCGCAGTGGTCTATCTTCAAGCCAATTTCATTTAGTACCATTATTAGTGACAAAAAGGCAATTAACTTTCACACTTGGTTAGGGAGGTTTTTGTAGAAAGTAGATATTTTCTATTGAACCATTTTAAAATCATGACTACAATTACTGATGGAGCTGTCAATTAGTGTGAGGACAGCAATATGGGTGCCAAGAGGAAAATGATCTCTTTATGAATCAAGCGTTTTCTAGACAGCTCTCTCGTTAATACATGGCGTTAATAAAAGGGCTTCAAACTCAGAGATAACTACTGATACACGTTCATAATGCACTGCAGATTGATACATTCATTCTGTTTATCAAGTCGATTGTCTTCCAAGAGCGTGGCAGTTTAGCTTTCTAATAAAACGGACATATTACAATAATTAAATGACTGCATGTCTGCAAATGAAAACATTCAAGTATATTGTAGCAATTTCAACTTTCTGTTTTCACATTGTACATGACAACCATTTACAGATGTCAAATGAACAGAACTGAACTATTGTCAAATATTATTAGAGACATGAAGTAACCAAGCTCTTTAATGTTTCATGAACATCGAAGTCGAACTCGGACAAGACTCAAAACCATAGTAAATATGTGAGTTGGTGCAATGAAAGAGATTCTTTAACAAAGACATAGACGTAGAGGTTTGTATAATTCAACACATGAGTAAGTAGAGAAAACCTTTTAAAACCCTTCATGTCTGGGATCATTTTGTCAATCCAAAAGTAACTAAATCATATCATTATAAAGAAAGTCACATAAAGCATCTAAGCTTCTGGTGGCTCCAAAGATAAAGTTCCAGACACAATGGATTTAAATCAGCTTAAACTCTTTACTCCATATTCATTTCCTGTAACCTTTTTTTCATGTCCTCTTTACCTCGTGCTCAGACACTTTGATCCTCCCCTTTGGCTGCCGTGAGAAAGTGAGTCATTATGAACCGCAGCGCTGCCGTTGTGGATGGAAGGCCTTTCAAATGCCCGGTTGTACTTTCAGTGTGAGGGATCTGAGCCTACATATCCTCGCTCCAAATGATGCTGTTTCTCTCTTGCTGTCTGTCTAACACACACACACACACACACACACACACACACACACACACACACACACACACACACACACACACACACACACACACACGCACACGCTCGCAGACACAAACACACAAAACATCTGCTCGCAAAGTTCAGACAGCGAGAAAGTTCCTTCTGTTCAGACCTGTGCGTGCGTGCGTGCGTGTGTGTGTGTGTGTGTGTGTGTGTGTGTGTGTGTGTGTGTGTGTGTACAAGAGAAAGCAGCAAAATAATGAATCTCCCTCCGTTAAAGTGCTGTTTGACAAATGAATGAATGCCGAGACACACACACACACTTCCACACACATACACATCTCTACCACATATGGCTACTCAGGCCAGGTCTATGAGGAGAAATATTTCCCAAATGCAGAGTCCTGACATTGACCACCTGTGACATCAGCGCTCTCCGCACCACACGACTCCCCAGCAGAGGAACTGAAATATTCCTCTGCCATGCTCCTGTATAGATCCGTGCCCTAATTTGATCAATCTGTGCGTCCCACATGGAAGAAGAAACGAGAGTTCTAATTCTCCTCCTCCTGGCTGTCCGCTGAAAGCAGCTAGCTATGAGAATCCTTCCACGTCCATCTGCCACAGGCCTCAGAGCTAATTAAAAACAGCAGCTCGCTCCTCTTGACCTGGGCTGCAGGTCACGGCTAAAACATTTCAGCGGTGGCAACAATCTCCCGGAGTTGTTTCGACTGCTGCTGGACAGCATCATTTAAGAAGAAAACACACTAAATATGTCCAAAGCCCAGGTGACAATAGAGGAGGAAGTGTAGAAAAACATTTTGCAAGGAGGGTAGAAAATTAGAGTGATGGCAGACCGGCATTGGGACGGAGGGGAGCGGGAGTGTGAGCTCCATTAGATTAGTGCAGGGTATTTGGGAAGTGACAGCTTGTACGATTTTTGCTGGCCAGTATTTTGGGGGCTGGGGAGTTTGGGAAGGTTCATTCACAGACGGGATGTGTGTGTGTGTGGACGTGATGTGTTAGTGGGAAGCCACAGTGGGAGGGAGGTTGTGTGTGTTGGATATGCAGAGAGGGGTTAGGGGCGGGCACACGGACAACATTTGAGAGCGGTGGGGGAGGCAGAAAGTATGACAGTGAAATGGGGCTGGGGACTCTGGGAGCGATGCATATCGGATCAATAAACTTCATAAACAACATCATCAGCGCGGTCACCACGAAGACAACCAACCGCCAGGCACCATCTGGCCCCGTCTCTCTGGACCGCAGGATCAGCCAGCGTAACCTCGCGCACAAACACAAACGCACACACACTGCTTTACACAAGCAGAGGCGTGCGCATATTCAGCGCGCTCACTTTGACACGCACGGGCGCACACAGAGACGTTTGAGCCAGGTAGACGCAAACCGAGATTGGTCTGGAGAGATGGCTTGTGTGACAGTGTGTGTCTGCGAGTGTGTGTTTGTGTGCAGCAGTTAAGCGGTTTATTCAGGAACAGAAGTTTATGGCTTCTGTAACAGTATATCCTGTGGCATGATAATGACAGTAAAAGAGACAGGGAGTGAGGGAGGGAGAGCCGACGGAGAGAATGAAGCCATATAAAGAATAATTTAGAGGCAGAAAGCAGGAGTGAGAGATGAAGCAGCGAGGTGAGAGAGGGGATGGGGAGAGGAAGACATGTCTTGTAGAGACAAGAGAGAAGCTGTGAAGAAAGGTGCAAATGAGACTTTTCTATGAGTGTTATGCATGAATCTTTATCACAGTGTGTGTGTGTGTGTGTGTGTGTGTGTGTGTGTGTGTGTGTGTGTGTGTGTGTGTGTGTGTGTGTGTGTGTGTGTGTGTGTGTGTGTGTGTGTGTGTGTGTGTGTGTGTGTGTGTGTGTGTGTGTGTGTGTGTGTGTGTGTGTGTGTGTGTGTGTGTGTGTGTGTGTGTGTGTGTGTGTGTGTGTGTGTGTGTGTGTGTGTGTGTGGGGGGTGCAATGCAGAGATGGAACCAGATTATATTAATACTTGAGGATAAAGAAGCGCGATTCACTCGTTCTAGTCATATTACAGGTGTGTGAGTATGTGTGTGTGTGTGTGTGTGTGTGTGTGTGTGTGTGTGTGTGTGTGTGTGTGTGTGTGTGTGTGTGTGTGTGTGTGTGTGTGTGTGTGTGTGTGTGTGTGTGTGTCTGTCTGTCTGTCTGTTTGAAAAGATGTATAGAAACTATGAGGTTCAACTTGGTATCTTTTATTTATCTAACAATATCATTCAAATGTACTTCTACATCACACATTATAGTGCAGACAATGGAAGTGGCAGATCCACCTGTCATTTTATCCTGTTGCCATGGATACAGGTACTTGAGCGAAAGCATTGAATCTTAGACAAACTCTTTGCTTCAGATCTTCTTTGTGCAAACAAACTGCCAACACGACTGTAACCCAGTGTTGCCTAGACACAACACAAAATAAGTTCATATTAAGACCAAATCAACTGCTTCAAGATGACTTTAAACGTTATCCATAATCTTAATGTTTAAAGCTCACTTATTATTCTATATTTGAACAATATATTATAGGGCCATGCCCATATCTATACAAAACATGTCACTGAAGTGTTTTGCTCAAAATACCAAACAGATCACCCATTGTAGCCGTGACTCATAGCCCTCTATTTCAGCCCTGTTACCAAAGTGCTGATTCATGGTTCGGAGCTTCAAATGTAACCCGAGCTGAGCTGCTGTTGCCACGCCCCTTTTGAGCGCAGGCAAGCACTGAGCGAAGACTGTCTACTCTCGGGCAAAAACTCAGCTAAACGATGCCGTGATTAAACGCCATATCATGTTCCAAATCGCATTAAGGATTATCTCTGAAACAGTATGGAGCTCAAACTCTTTTCCTCTTGCGGGTTTTACACATACTCTCTCCAGTACAGCGTTAGCTCAGTGTGTTAGCGATGCTTGCTAATGTAAACACAGACCATATTACTTTCAAAACATGTCGCGCATTGTTTCTGATACAGCAACGTTTCTGATAGGGGACAATAGGTTGGGGCGGAACGTTGCCATGACTTCAACGTAAAGCCAGACCACATTTTAGTAGTGTCGTCATGACCGCAGCAAATCTGGATCAGCTCTGTTTTACCTCCGTTTTTAGAGATGTGGGTAAGGAGGAAAAGAGAGAGGGTTGTATTTTCTGACGCTGCGTGAGTTCCCTGACACACTGGGGACACATATGTATGCATCAAATACATCAATAAGTGCATTTTGCAGAACAGGTGACCTTTAAGTCACACAATGTAAGACTTGAGAAATGGGTTAGAACTTCCATACAGTTTGCATTTACAACTTTTTCTGGTACTTTTTCTGAAATGTTTGCTCATGATTGACTAAGCAAACATGACCAGGTAGTAATTAGCTGCTTAACACAGTGTATTCAAGTGACTCTCAAAGAGAAGGGTCTGTAAAATGATCCATTTATTGAAAAAATAATTTTATAAAAATGGGTATAGACGTTTTCTTACTAAAAGGCTTCATAGTTCCCTGTATCTCTCTCTGATTTATTCCAGGACAGGAGTGGTTGTCTTGGTAACTTCATAGAGGTAATTGAGACGGGCTCATGATTTATATCAAATGATTGTAAGTGGCAATCTCCCTCTCTGCATAAAATTGGTATATAGTCTAAATAAAACATCTACATTAAATGCGAGGGCTCTGCTGTGTGAAAAACACTCCTCCATTTTTATTCCCAGAATGCCACTTGCATAGTAAATCATACAAATGTATTAATTTCTTGTGACTTTAGTGGAGGCAGTCAGGTATTTAGCAGGAACTAACTGTCTGCAGTAAATAGCAAAGGAAAACCATGAATTTAATGGGTTATCTTGATAATAAAGTGCATGGACCGCACATTTTTGGCAGGATGTTCATCAGGTTTTTTGCAACCTAATTAAGATAAAGGGCACAGACAAATGGTGCCTTTGTGACTACATTTACTGCAAATAGAGGCTCCGACACAGGCCACAGCCTAACTGTGCGCTGATCACTTGGCCAAACCTCTCAGCTGACTGCACCTGCCAAACCGGGACAGCTTATTGCTCACTGTCAAATCATAGTGTTTTAAACGCTCTGAAAACCTACTGCTGCGGCTGTTACATTTAGCTCTTACTTATCTGCAAACTCTGCAGCCACTCCAATGTTTAGAGCTTTGCTTATTCTACCTACAAGCAAGAATTTTGAAACATATTTCTTGTTGAGCTTCCGAGTTAAAAGCCTCTTTAGAAACGCTGTTACTGTAGACCATATTTGCACTTAAACCAATTACTGACAACTTGAGACAGTTACAAAAGCATCTTGATGAGGTTTGTGAAGAAAAAGTTTCTCTTTGCTGTGCTTAATACCCTACTGCCAAACTTACTTGATGTGGTGAAGTGGCCATTATAGTCATTGAAAGGCAGGAGCACCATTTTAGCATTCGGAGCCTTTATTTCAGACTTCACTCTATTTTCACTCTTTATATTATCTTTGTTTCCCTTTTTGCTTACCAGTGGTAGTAGTGCCCTTTTTTGTGGTGTATTTGTAAGCGGGTGAGAGCTGTGTAATGGTGATGTTCTGACAGTAAACACTTTGAACACAGCCAGTGTCTTGATTCCACTGTTACTCAATGAGGTGCCAGTAATTAACCGGAGAGCCATTTTCCGTGTCCATTCAAATTAAAATGAATAGTCAAACTTGGTGTGAACCAACAACAACACATATAATTAATAAATAATTAAATAAAGCAAGTGCTAATTTAACCTGACTCCACCAAGCATAAAAAAAGCACTTTTGAGGTGATGACTGTCATAAAAGGAGGGACAAAGTAGCTGTCAGGCCATTTGTGTGAGCAGCAAGGCCACTGACAATTTAATTCTATAACACACAGGGGAGCCGTTAGTGTTCTTAATGGGGAGTTTGTTATCTCAGAGCGTGAGAGCTGCCTAATAAAATCACTGAAGGTCTCTATCTAACACATATTTTCACTGATGAGTAGATCCACACAGGTACATATTCTAAAAATAATTTAAGAACTGCCTAAATCCATAGCACATAACTCTGAAAACCTTTCACAACAAACCTACACCGCCCTGCTCCGTCTGAATAATTACATTATTAATCCACTGAATAAGCATTTTTCAAAATACCGACACTGACAGGATTCGGCTACGGAATAATATGCAAATTACAGGCATTTCAAAGGAGCCCGACAACAACATTAAACAAAACACTTTGAACTACAGCTTACACAACGTATCCAGGGACCCTCATATCTCTGCTGCACAATTAATATAAAAGAACATCTCTTGTGCACCTGCAATTACTTAATAACCTTGTAGATTAGACAACAAAACAATTTGATTCATTACAAAATCCCTGTTATCTTTGCTTGATAATGTACTTAATCTATTGTACTGATGTCTAATGAAAAGGGTCAGTGATCTAAATGGCTATTATTCAAAACAATCGGTGTGCAAGGATTAAATATGACTTCTGTGCTTCGTCGGCATGCTAATTAATATACTGAGGGATAGGAACTGTAAAATTACATTTTCTATCGCAGACAAGTGGTATTTTGTTTCATGCACTTTGTACCAGTTGGCAGAATATGGAAAGAGAGAGAAGAAGGTGGGGAGGAAGACCCAAGCAGAGAAAGACCTAAGATACAGAGAGAGAGAAGCAGAGAATGAAAGAGACACCTACATTTGGTTGTTAGGGATTATCTTGTGTCCGTCTTTGTACCACGTGACGAGGGGTCGGGGGAAAGAGGCGAGGGGGGGCAGGCTGATGATCGCAGGTCTGCCCTGAATCACGGTCTTCCTCTGCTCCTCAGCTGAGAATGTGCCCAAAACTGGAGGGGGAGGCAGGTATGAAGAGAGTGGATATCAATATGGGAATGTTTCAAATGACAGTAAGACACAACATATGAATGCAAGAAATCCTTGAAAGAGCAGCATTAAGGCCTACTTGTTTAGAGGTTTTTAGGGATTTAATTCATCTGTGTAACTTCCTCAACATGTGGTTGTAGAAGTTTGGAAACACATTGATAATATACTTACAGTAGAATAGATAGAATCGCAGGGATGAAACCCTCTTTAATGGTCACACATGCAGAGCACACAGCACACACAGTGACATTTGGCCTCTGCTTTTAACCCATTCTAGTACCAGGAGTCTAGTACGAGGAGCAGTGGGCAGCTATTGTACAGCGCCCGGGGAGCAATTGGATTGGGGGGGAAGGGGGATGTCCGGTGCCTTGCTCAAGGGCACCACGGCAGGGCAGGAGGTGAACTGGGACCTCTCCAAGTAGCAGTCCACACTCCATATTTTAGGTCTGGTCGGGGACTTGAACCGGCGACCCTACGACTCAAAGTCCAAGCCCCTACTGACTGAGCCACCCATAAAAAGCTAGCTGGTGAAGCTCGTCACCCAGAAAAGCTCTCAGGATGTCTTACCTTATCGATTAAATGAACTGACTTCACAGCTCTAAATGCTGTTGTGACTGGGCCATTGGGTTTAAAAATGGAATCTGTGTTTACTTTTTGTGTTCAGTTTATGCTCAGTGTTTTGGAGCCTAAATGCTTTCCAAGTATTACAGTACATTGAAACACTAAAACCCAACACAAATTAAATTGCATGTTTAGAGCATCTTCCCATTGTAATATTTGCAATAAATTCCCGTTGGCGCTATTTCTGGCTGCAAAAAATAGATGACTAATTGGGATTATAGTTAGACTTTAAGAGTGAGGCTGCTTCTTGCCGCTGGGAAGAAGAACCAGCATCCTTAGTCATTAAAAAGAGCCTTGTGAGTTGGTGTTATTCACATGGAGTGAACACTGGTACTCACAGGCCACCTGCACCTCTGTCTTCCTGTGTATGACGGCTCCCATCCTGTTCCTGACCATACACTGATACAGGCCAGCATCCGTCCTCTTCAGAGACGGGAGGGCCAACCTGAACATGGAGAGACACATAGAGAGCATGATGAGTGTGTTTTCATCTCGATACCATACATAAACAGTATCAATATGACCTTCTAGACTCACATAGGGTCATTAGAACTTGTGAAAAACAACTTTTTAAAAACCTGCTCATTCATTTTCCAATTGGAATAACTTGGATTTGTATAGCACCTTTCAAGAAACCCAAGGACGTTGACTTATTACAAAGCTTTTAAAAGTGCCATGGGAAACCAGCTGTGGGTTAAATGTTGAGGTGAAAGGGTTATTTCAGAAGAGAAAGGAAATGTCGGAGTGATGTTCGGGGACCAACGCAACTCAAGATAAATAAAGGTGAGGTTTTTTGTCCACATATATGGACTCCTCTATTTCATGACCTTGATTGGAAATTGGATTGGGTCTAATGTTGTCAAAGTTCCCCAATCGCATAAGTGGGGAATATGTACAGTATGTGTGTGTGTGTGTGTGTGTGTGTGTGTGTGTGTGTGTGTGTGTGTGTGTGTGTGTGTGTGTGTGTGTGTGTGTGTGTGTGTGTGTGTGTGTGTGTGTGTGTGTGTGTGTGTGTGTGTGTGTGTGTGTGTGTGTGTGTGTGTGTGTGTGTGTGTGTGTGTGTGTGTGTGTGTGTGTGTGTGCGCGTTGTGTGTGAGAATGTTTCTGACCGGGGATGTGTTTTTTTTTTTACTGAGAGTGGTTGTTAATGGGGTTTTAATTGTGCTTTGCTAATGGGAAGCTTGGCATAAGATCTAGGTTGGTGCCATGCTGGACAAACACACAAATCCATGTACACACACTCGCACATGCACACACACATGTTACACGCAAACCGGGATAGAAACAGTAACATCGCTTTGGGGCTCATTATGAATATCAGGACAGCCAATAATTTAACTCCCAGGCTGTCAGTGAAAGCTGCCAACACACACAAACCCACACACAAGTACACACACACATACTTCAAAGACTCACACACGAGTCCATTTGAATCAGGAATGACACGTAACACAGCGGCTCTCAACTTAAAACATATTTTGATATTGGACACTGCATCTCTCTCTCTCTGTGTTCGTGTTTCATTCGATCTTTAAAAAGGCGTGTGCAGACAGGGCTGTCACTTTATTCTTTTTTAATCCCAACAAGTTTTCCATTATATAACACAAACTTAAATGTTGTCAGGTTCCAATCAATACAATCATTTCTCAGTAAATGTATCTGACACGGTCTCAGGCCTGAGTGTGAAGTCAAATTGCCCCTTTGATTTGAGATAAGAATCATTTCAATTAGCTTTTTCCAATAAGACAGCCTCAGCACAAATTGACCAAAACCTCCCTGCGGCATCATTCTGTGCCCTCATATGACCAGATGTCATTCTATATTGTCTGATGTTGTGATGTGAAAATCCTTTGAATAAGTGTGTCAATACAGAAGACTGCACCATTTAACATTACACTTAGTGCTTTTTAGTCATATAATTACAATTTGAACATAAAGGTTAGATGTGAGTCATTGTGTCCACCAATGTGTTTGAATAAGAAAGCAGTTGCCAAAATGTTAATAGCACAATTACTTTAATCGTTTATTTCGCAGGGACAATGCACGGTTATGAACACTTAAAACATTCAAATGTGTCAAGCGTAACAGTGCCAGATTTAGCTTTTAGCTAATTTCCATCTGCAGTCCCTCACATAAAAACATTTAAGAAATTTACATTTAGCAAACATTGTAAAAACAAAATGCATGTTATGCAAAAAGTGCAAGAGCAGCATACACAAGTATTTATGACATGGTAATACAACATAACAGCAACGACATATAAAGTGCAAGAGAAGATACAAGAGCTACCTAAAGTGCAAGAGTAGATACCCCTGTGTTAAAGTGCATTTAGCAGTGAGTGCACGTCTGTTTGTTTCTCATCCATTCTTTGAGTTGACCTTTGAAGCCATTGAGAGTGGGACAATCCCGTATCTCAGTTGGGAGGCTATTCCAGTGGAGAGGACATGTTTCAATGGAGAGGACATGTTGTCCAAAAGTGGTCCATCTACGGTGGACTGCACAGTCTCCTCTGGCAGCTTATAAAAAGAATTTCTGAAAAAAGAAAGACTGTGAGAAATACCGTAAATTGTTCCCCGAAACTGTTGAAGATACTGTAGCTTAGTCAACAAAGCAACCACTCTAGCGTTATGCAAGACGAACTTGCCAACTCATTATTTCATTGGAACTTACTATGTGTAAAAAAGGCCAGATTTATGTAGCTGAACTGAGAACAAGGAAACTTAACTGAAGTTTCCATAAATGTTAATCATTTTCATTTGCAGCGCTGCTCATCTGAATTATTTGCTGTCCAGTACATTACACATGAGATATAAGAGGTAAAATAAGATCAATTAGACTACACTCTAAACAGAGGGTGTTGAAAGGTGTGTGTTATTCTGAACAACACACACACGCAAGCCTGCCACAATAACTACTTCTGTTGTATGAGAAATCATTGCGATGAACAAAGTGATAATACTGCTGCCACAAGTACACCCTTTTATAGCTTCGCACGTTACATTGTTAAAGATATTCAAACTTTGTGGAATATGAAAAAAACAAGATATCCTAAATAAAATAACACCTAACAGCAAAATAAAAAAGGACTCTCAAATTCTCTTAAATGTATATAACAAAAATGAGATAGTCATTTGTTTCTAAAAGGGCAAATACTGCCAATCCAGCTTCTAAATAGTTATGAACTTTATTACCCAAAAGGGCAAAGTTACCACGTATTAGCCATCAGTTAGACAAGAACAATGCTCTCTCACTTGGCTTGAACCCTACATGTTCCCGAACCTGAGCTGTGGAAGCCAAGTCGAAGGTGTAATTGTAAAATAAACACACACACACCGTTTAAGGAAACTACTGTACCATGAAAGGCACCTGTCAAACCATCAGGTAATAAGCTTAAACAAAAGGTCTAAATGTATACAAGGAGAAGGATAACTAACCAATAACACTTTGAATTAGGGGCTGCACGATATATCGTGTCTTGACGATAATCGCGATATGCGCATGCACATTCACATCGCAGGACGTGCGATTAAAAAAATTCATACATTTTTTTTTAGGACTTGCGATATTAAGTAGGCAAATTAACTCAAACACGCCATGTTACAAAAGACTAGTTTTTTCCCGCAAACCATCCTTTCTTGAACTTTAATGCTATACAATTGGTATTTTTTTAACTATATTCAACCGGATGTTTTTAGGGGGGGAAATCGCAATGTCAGTTTTTTCCAATATCGTGCAGCCCTACTTTGAATAGTGGAGTACCTGCTTAAAATCTTTTGGGGGAAATGTAGAACACATTCACCCACGCACACACACACACACACACACACACACACACACACACACACACACCACACACACACACACACACACACACACACACACACACACACACACACACACACACACACACACACACACACACACACACACACACACACACACACACACACACACACACACACACACACACACACACACACACACACACACACACACACACACTGCAGCCTGGCATTTCAGAACAGCCCTGGCCTCACCAAGCTAAACTAGCCAGATCTCTGAGAGCAGATCCGAGCTACACAATGCTTCCTGGCTCAGACAGAGAATCCTACAAATGCTGGCTCGACCTGTCCCTCCCTCAGCGTGTAAGCATCCCCAAGATCCCCTCTATTTCTGCATGATGCGAAAAACTATTTTGTTGCACAGCTGCAATTTTGCTTAGAGGGATTGCACAGGGACCGACAGAGAGAGTGGCAGGGGAGGAGGAGAAGAAGAAGTAGAAGAGAGGTAAAGAGAGAATAGCAGAAAAAATGCTAAGACGTATTGATTAGTTCTCCTCTTCTTTCCCCAGACCGTATACATATTTATGATGCAAATGTAATTATTAATCTCACTTTGGCTCCGCCGTCTAAATGTTCTGACCTTCTCTAAACGCACTCCATCACTTAAGGCCAACTCTTACGTTGTTTTTCAATGCTACAGGCATCACTGGACACACAGAAGATTCTCAGAATTAGGAGAAAGTATGGAAACAGGCAGAAGAAAGTCAGACCCCTAACCAGACATCGGGTGCTAACTGACCTGTACTGCGGGGCCCAGTCCGTGACGTTAATGTTGTTGAAGGTCCAGCGGTACTGCAGGGGCCAGCTGCCTCCAGCCAGGCAGGTCAGCACCAGCCTGTTCCCCTCCAACACCACCTGCTGCTGCCCCCGCCCGGCCCCTCGCAGGTAGGGAGCCACCTCTGACAGAGACAGAAAGGAAAATATGTTATTTTTGTTATATGAAAAACACTGCATTAGTCACGCTTGGACATTTGAGCAAATGTAATCCGTATTCATGCACCGAAACAACCAAAACATAGAATTCCATTCGTGGTTTGTCCTTGGCACGAACAACGTACAGACATGTCTGTTTCAAAGTTAAATACTGGAGTCTGCACATGCTATGATAACCTGCACTGCCTAACTACTAACTGTATTCATTCACATCTTCCTCTTACCTACTCCTGCAGCCAAGACTTAGCCCTTCTCACCTTTATGACTCTCTTTTATATCATCATTAGTAACGGTAAGAGTAAAGTGGGTGTACCAAACTCTGCAGAGACTCATCGACTGTAACAACATTTACCAGGACTTTCAGTGGAAATCCCCCACTCCATTAGTGAGGTCCAATAAAACATTTCCCCACCACTATTCCTGCTGTCATAACATGTACTGCATAGGGAACAACTCATATATTCAAAAAGATAAATATAAGTATAAATAATAACAGTGCAAGAACCTCCTGAAACATATCAAAATCTTCCTGTTTAAAGAAAGGCTATATATCTTGTATTACTCTCTATAGTATTATGTTTTTTCAATATGATGCATGTCAAAACACTTGCCCCAATTGTTTTCCATGTAAGCCCACACACCGGCAGCATGAATCACAGTGTCAGCATGTCCTATTTCCCAGCATTGACACGCATCAATGGACCAGAAAAGCAGCAATTCTATCACATTTACTCCCTGGAACAACACACTGTAACTTCACTCCGTCTTCTGTCGGCACCGAGCATCTGCTGTGTGCTGCTGGCACCGGTTGAATTGTATCAAATGCCACTGTATATTGCACTTAAGGCTTTGTACGAAGAGAAAGGTCAAACAATGTTTCACACTCACTCTCAACCCAAATGTATAACAAGGTTGGACATCCTATCGTTCAGGTGTGATGTAATCAAACCGGATAAAGTCACGTTCACTCACGCTCGTGGCATGTTAAGAACATAACCTTTCAACAATGGTTCTTGCCCTCCAGCTCACTTGTTATTATTGAGACACGATGTTTTCTCACTTACTGTACAAACCATATTTACTTGCGGTACCGTCGCTGCTGCTTCTGATAAGGCTGCTGAATCGCTGGCTTTAACATGCAAGTTGCATTGACTGAATGGCTGGGCTGCAGCTGCCGTCTAAACAATGGCATCCAGTCTTTAACTCTTGGCTCAGGTGCTCAGACCTGGCTCCCCAGCACACAGCATTAAGGCTAAAGTGTGTGTCCACGGCAACTAGCTGAAGCACCTGTCAGCATCTGTTGGGGCCTGGATCCACTAAACAAAAATCAGCATCTGGGTCAGGGTGTACGGTGTATGTTGAGGGGGGATGGAGACACAAAGATTGATTGAAACCATCAACCATTTACACACACATACACACACCAGCTGGGTTAGAAGGGGGCAGGCTTATCTGCTTGCGACAGTATGTATGGACAGGTCCATAACTCTGAGGCAGAGTTTTATATTCTCTCTTTCTCTCTCTCCTTCTCCTGTCAACTCAATCTTCTCTCCTCCCTGCCAATTCAACTTTCTCAGTTCTCTGTCTCCTCCAGCCATTTCACTTCGTCCCTGTTTCCCTCCTTATTCCCTGCAGATGTCTCAGGGCCACTTTTTCTTCCCTGCTTCTCTTTCTCTGCTTTCCACTGTTTCCCCCTCTCCCCCCCCCCCCCCCCCCGCTCTCTTTTTAGATTGATAGCTGCCAGCTCTGAGCACAAGAGGGAAGTGTTCCATCTATGATAGATTTATACAGCAGTCTGCGCGGTGGGTGTGTGTATCTGTGTGTGTTGGTGAGTACAAGAGAGAGAGAGAAAGAAACGGTGTGTGAGCGTGCATGCGAGTGTAAGGATTTATTTGGAATATTCCGTTTCTACGGACGATGGCTGGCAGTGCAGACTCCAATGTCAAACTGCTGACCAGCACAATAACTCACCGCTGCCTGCCTATGTGTATACGTGAGTGTGTGTGTGTGTGTGTGTGTGTGTGTGTGTGTGTGTGTGTGTGTGTGTGTGTGTGTGTGTGTGTGTGTGTGTGTGTGTGTGTGTGTGTGTGTGTGTGTGTGTGTGTGTGTGTGTGTGTGTGTGTGTGTGTGTGTGTGTGTGAGAGAGAGAGAGAGAGAGAGCAGCAGAGATGCAGCCTTTTCAGCTTCCACAATAAGACCTTGAATTATAAAGGTTGGCTCATGAGCGTACTGTACAAATAGCAAGATGCCATTCCACTTATCTACAACTTTCGTCATACTTCATACCTTGAACAGCTGCACATTGAATCCCCTCCCCAGCCCCCTCTACTCCTCACGGCCATTTAAACCTCAGTCTACTATAAAGGGAGTCCATTAGGAAGTACAGATAGAGATAGAGAACAGCACATCGGAGAGGAGCAAGGTCAGCTAACAGCCGTTTCACTCACTGCTGTCGTCTGTCTCCCTCTCTCTCTTCCCCCGATGTCTGTCTCTCTGTCACTTCAAATCAGCTTGCCACTCCCTCACATCCCCTCCCTCTTCCTAACCTGTCTGTCTTCCTTGCCAGCTGTACCAAACCAACCGACCACCTGTCTGTCTGTCTCCTGTCTCATGTTGCCCCTCGGTCCATCTCTGTGGCAGCTCAAGGTCTTTGCTTTTTGTCTTTTGGGGAGGAATGTCGCCTAACAGAGAAATCGGCCTCCAAATGTGACAGGAGAGTCAAGAGGCAGATTCAAACACACACTTCTCGGCTGACGCAACATGTGCGTGTCCCCGCTCCCCGGGGGCTGGTCTCATGGAGCTGCTTAGGCAGATTCTGGGGAGGAATTCAATTCGCAGAGGAGATGAATGCTGATAGAGGGGAGAGGGAGGAGAGGAGGATGAAAGGAGAGGACCAGGGTTGCTGCTCCAGGGCTGATCGTCCACTACGATGTCACCCTCCCTCCTCTCCTCTTTGTCCCTCTGCACTTTTACAGTGAGTGTGATTGAAATGCGTCCCTTAATGACTTGTCCTTTACAAATGGTCCAGTAACGATCATTATTCTTACACCGTGCTGCATTAAACATCCCAAAATTAATCCGGAATTGTACTGCAGCAGCTGTGGCATGGTGTGAGGTTTTCTCTGGCTGGGTATGAGGTCAAGGTGCCGTCTAACTGGTAACAGCAGGGGTACAGGTTTGATTATTTTGTGTTGGAAGTATGACATTTAGGTGGTCCAAAAAACCCATAGGTGTTGGGTTTGCATTCAGCTCGGCATGGGGAACCCTGTGGTGTAAATGCTTTTCAGTGAGAGAGCGGGGATACAACTGAAGTTGAACCGCTGATCTGATTCCAACAGTGCTTGATTAATTATCGGAAATGTGTGTGTACGTGCGGTGTGGGAATGTGTGTGTGTGTGGTGGGTCAGAATTAGGGTCACTCATTCCAGAAAAATCACTTTATCTTCATAGAGCTGAACCCCTACTGTGAGACAGGGCTGGCAGAGCCGGCTATAGACTATGAATACTGATTCACTGATTGTGTGTGTGTCTCTCTCTCTCTCGCTCTCTCTGTGTGTCTCTCGCTCTCCATGCTTTCTTGATGCATAGAGAGCTTGACTCTTTTATTACACCTACATTTTCTATGAATAAGCGGTTAAAAATGGCAAGCTAGGCCGTTTTTTCTCCCATGGTAACAGCAATCTATTTGATTATGGGGTGCAAATGAGTTCTACTCCCTTTGTAATCTAATAAGTCTGCCAGCACTAGTTCCAACAGGCATTTCAAAACATCTAATTGGACGGACAGTGTGTGAGGCGGCAGAGAAAGAATTATGAGTTTTACATTTTGGCGCGTTGCTAGCAGTCGGAAAAATAGGGTCGGAAAACAGGCTAATTAATTGAACAATTGGGCTGAGAAATGAGGTTTCATTTCCAATATAAGAGTTCAGATAAGTCGAGCGTAAATACACAAATGCATCTGAATTGTATACGTTTAATTGTCTGTGATGTTGTTGGTATATTGTATAGGAGAACAATTAAGACGACTGGACACTCACAATTGGATAGTTTTAACAAAATGCCCATTGTTTATTGTGCCTGTTTTTCTCTGTAAAGCGACCTTGGGTCCCATAAAGGCACTATATACATCTAAGCTATTATTATTATTGTTTAAGTGTAGACTTCCAGAAGGGGTCGCATATTGAAGCTGAGTACATGGAACACTCTACAAAACAGCTAGAGTATGATAAGAGTCACTTTGTGGGGCAGCCTAGAAATCCAATACATTTTTGAAATGTTCTGGCATCAAAACAAAAATAAACATTCACCAAAACAGTTTCGTCTAGCTAATTATTCTGCACTTGGCAAACAAACACCCTGCCTTAAACTAAAGAAAATGCAAAGTGTAGTTGAAATGCTGGATGGAGAGGGACGAGGGCAACATCACTCTGCAGAGAGGGCTGTCGGGCGGTGAACTTCACAAGTGTGAGGTGAATTTCAGGTGAGCAGGGGCTCTGACCTGAACGCTGATGAATATAATTCTCTCTCTGGGCACGCAGCGCAGTTTTATATTTTCTAAACCATTTCTCCTGCCAATGGATGTTGACAGTTCCCATTCCAGTCGTACAAGTCAAACAAAGTAACCCTAATGTGAACGATGGGCAGCAACTTTACAGAGAGACAAATGATGATGAGACATGTTGTCACAGTACGATTGTATCTCCTGAATGTCAACAGCAGCTGGTCGACACTGGAAGGGAACCAGTTTATAAGATTAGTGGTGATGCCTGAATCCTGACTATAATCAGTCTTAATGTGTTTCCCTGTGGTTAGTAAACACAACAGATAGACGACTCTTTATCTCTCCTCCATTTGAGAGCTTTACCTGAAGGAATCTACTGAGCAAACAAGATGGCACATAAGCACAAAACACCTGCTGTCTTTCATGATGATAAAGTCAAAGCGGCTGCAGCTCAGACACTGATCCCAACAGGAGGATCAGCTGTCAGACAAAGTGTCTATCGGGAAATGAGTTTTTCCGGACTCCAATCCTGGACAGAAAACAGTAGAAAAGCCTGCAAGAGAGAGCTGAATGCTTCCTCTGGTTCATCCACTGCTAGATGCAGGAGAATAGTAGGTGTGGCAACCAGGATGTGAGTGTAGACCTTTGATCAGGAGTTTAACTCGTGGCTTTTCAAGTTTGCAGCTGTTTCAATTGACTACTGAGTGTCAGATTCAGAAGAGAACAAAGCATCTCTCACTGAAGGCCGGATAACACCCCTCTAACCTCTCTTCCTGCTCAGACAGCCAATCACAGCTCCCTCCTCCCAGCTTCTTCCTTGCCTGCCCCAATCATGGTTTCCACTAGTTTGGACTGACAGCTGTCTGTGAGGAGGTGACAGACGACTGACTGATCCTGATGTGCTGATTGGCAGATGTCAGAGCAGGAGAGATAAAACGTCTCACACACACACACACACACACACACACACACACACACACACACACACACACACACACACACACACACACACACACACACACACACACACACACACACACACACACACACACACTCAAAAAGCACACGAGTAGATACAAGCTGAGGCCAAAAATACAGACTTTCAAGGTGCTTGACTTTGCTTGTGAATGTGCTTGCTTCTTTGTGTCAAAGACAATACAATGCACTGAGAGTTACAGACTTTTCTTAAAATACCTCTGCAACAAAAGGCTGTCAAGGAGAAACACATTTGGAAAATAGGCAAATTGCAGCTGTTTCAGCCTGGAGTCCCATTCATATTCAGTGGTGTGTGACGCAGGTCCAATAGCAGGTGAAAGAAATGTACCTATTAAATACTTTATTATATTAAATATGATCATTATTCAATTTGGACTGTGCTCATTTAGTGACTTGCCAGTGTGTAATTTTCTTTAGAGGTAGCATATGCCAGATGTTAACTAAAACTGTGGATATAAATCTAATGTCAGTGTAACTACAACAGTATGGATGTATGTATGTACAGTACAAGAAAAAGTATGTGAACCCTTTGGATTCTCCACACATAGCGTTGTGTGTTCCTTCCAAACAACTCAACGTTGGTTTCATCTGTCCTCAGAATGTGTTGCCAGTAGTGCTGTGGAACATCCAGGTGCTCTTTTGCAAACTTCAAACATGCAGCAATGTTTTTTCTGGACAGCAGTGGCTTCCTTCGTGGTGTCCTCCCATGAACTCCATTCTTGTTCAGTGTTTCACGTATCGTAGATTCGTCAACAGAGATGTTAGCATGTGCCAGAGATTTCTTTAAGTCTCTGGCTGACACTCTAGGATTCTTCTTTACCTCATTGAGCATTCTGCGCTGTGCTCTTGCAGTCATCTTTACAGGACGGCCACTCCTAGGGAGAGGAGCAACAGTGCTGAACTTTCTCCATTTATAGACAACTTGTCTTACGGTGGACTGATGACCATCAGGGCTTTCAGAGATACTTTTGTAACCCTTTCCAGCTTTATGCAAGTCAACCATTCTTAATCGTAGGTCTTCTGAGAGCTCTTCTGTGCGAGGCATGGTTCACATCTGGCAATGCTTCTTAAGAATAGCAAATTCAAAACTGGCAGGGCAGCTTTAACCAGCACCTCCAATCTCGTCTCATTGATTGGACTCCAGGTTGGTGACTCCTGACTCCAATTAGCTCTTGAAGAAGTCTTTAGCCGAGGGGTTCACATACTTTTTCCACCCTGCACTGTGAATGTTTACATGGTGTGTTCAATAAAAACATGAAAACATATAATTGTTTGTGTGGTATTAGTTTAAGCAGACTGTGTTTGTCTGTTGTTGTGACTTAGATGAAGAGCAGAACACATTTTATGACCAACTTATGCAGAAATCCAGGTAATTCCAAAGGGTATGCATGTATGCATGTATGTATGTATGTATGTATGTATGTATGTATGTATGTATGTATGTATGTATGTATGTATGTATGTATGTATGTATGTATGTATGTATGCATGCATGTATGTATGTATGTATGTATGTATGTATGTATGTATGTATGTTTGTATGTTTGTATGCATGTATGTATATCTGTATGTTTGTATGCATGTATGTATGTATGTATGTCTGTATGTTTTTATGTTTGTATGTATGTATGTATGCATGTATGTATGTATGTATGTATGTATGTATGTATGTATGTATGTATGTATGTATGTATGTTTTTATGTTTCTATGTTTGTTTGTTTGTTTGTATGTATGTATGTATGTAATACATACATACATACATACATACATACATACATACATACATACATAGTATGTATGTATGTATGTATGTATGTTTGCATGTATGTGTGTGTGTGTGTGTGTGTGTGTGTGTGTGTGTGTGTGTGTGTGTGTGTGTGTGTGTGTGTGTGTGTGTGTGTGTGTGTGTGTGTGTGTGTATGTATGTATGTATGTATGTATGTATGTATGTATGTATGTTTGCATGTATGTATTTATGTATGTATGTTTGTATGTATGTTTGTTTGTATGTATGTATATCTGTATGTTTGTTTGTATGTATGTATGTATGCATGTATGTATGTATGTATGTATGTATGTATGTATGTATGTATGTATGTATGTATGTATGTATGTATGTATGTATGCATGTATGTATGTATGTATGTATGTATGTATGTATGTTTGCATGTATGTATGTATGTATGTATGTTTGCATGTATGTATGTATGTATGTATGTTTGTATGTATGTATGTATGTATGTATGTATGTATGTATGTATGTATGTATGTATGTATGTATGCGTGTATGTATGTTGTATACATTGTTGGGCACCAGAAATCTAGTGTAAAGTTAAAGGTTAGTTTATTTAAATAGCAGATTTCAGACACAAAGGCAATTCAAAGAGCTTTCAAAGGCAATAAGACATAACAATTCAAAGCAAAGTCAAGCTTCAGTATGTTGTAATTGAGTAAACTGCCTGAATTTATAGTTATAATCACGATGACTTTGAAGGCTCACCATATTAAAGGAATATTTAACCCTCACCCTTAACCCTTTGTTCATTATGGTTTCTATTGGGCTCTTCATCAGATTTAGTGATTTGATCAGTATCGTGTCGAGGATCTGTATTTTTCTCTTTAAATATGTAGGCCTATCCATTTTAGCGCTCTACTTGCATCTCTATGTCTATGTACAAAAACCTTTAAGGTCATCTCAAATGGAGCTAGCCATCACCCCCTACAGCTACGGAATATTAGTCATTGACTTCACCTACCAGCTATAGCGTCACACAAAATGCTCAGCGAGAGCTCAAATCAATTCTCTGGTGCCATTTATGGTCATTTGTTTTTGTATTCAATCAAATTGGACAATTTTCCACAGTACATCTGGTGGCGAAGAGTAGTGAAAAACAAAGTGTTAGGGAGTTATGTTGTGGATGCATGGGGTCATTGCAGTGCACGCCTATGAATGGGGGAGGTAGAGTCAGAGATGGGGGGGGATATGGAGGATGGGGGAGGAGAACGATGTTGGGGCAGGGTTTGAGGTAATCAGGTGGAAGAGTCTGTGATCAGTGATATTTAAGAGGAGGGCCACACTGCAGGGCATATCTGCAACACACACACACACACACACACACACACACACACACACACACACACACACACACACACACACACACGCACGCACACACACACACACACACACACACACACACACACACACACACACACACACACACAACTGTCAGCTCCTATCTCCTGTTGAGCAGACAGGCGGACAGGAAGAGAGAAGAGGTGAATGAGAGAATATAGTCTGCTCGCCCCAATTCCTGTAAAGCGACCTTGGGTCCCTTGAAAGGCGCTATAGAAATCTCAGTTATTATTATTATTATTATTATAGGATGAAAGAGAAATGAGTACCCCCCCGCTGAGAAAACAGCCTCTTCTATCTCTGAAGAAAGTTGTGTACACGAGCGACTGTGAACACACCTCGATACTTTTTGAATGACACACAAACTTGCAGACAATAATTATTCCTCTGCGCTTTCATTTCCGACTCCCAGACTCCCCCTTCCGCTGCCTCTATTTTACATACTCATTAAAAACAGTCTTTCTGCAGGTGGAAAACAAACTAGTATTTACACCAACACACACACAAAAACAGTCCGGAAAGTATGCATGCCACCTGTACAACTGTGTCATGGTGAGTGTGTGTGGGCATTGCCAGTTTGTTCCTGAACCTGTCGTACACCATCACAGCACCACTTTCACTTCACAGCCAACGGGATTCACACACACACACACACACACACACACACACACACACACACACACACACACACACACACACACACACACACACACACACACACACACACACACACACACACACACACACACACACATAAAGATAAACCTATACACAGATAAAGAGATTTCACAAACACGGTGCACTCATGTGATCTGTCTGAACACATGACTCCAGGCTCAATCTCTGTCAACATACACTTGTACACACACACACACACACACACACACACACACACACACACACACACACACACACACACACACACACACACACACACACACACACACACATAAAGATAAACCTATACACAGATAAAGAGAACCAACTGAGTTAGCTTTGTGTGGTCTTCAAGTGTACATATGGACCTCCAGAGTAAAATACAGTATTGCTTAAACTCCACCTTCCCCCTTGTTCTGTCAGTTGTCTGCCAGGCAGGGATTTTAAATGTCTCGAAATGGTATTTTCCACGGCGCTTCTCGTCTCACAGTCTTCTTTCTCACTTCCCTGTTTTGCTAAATTCTTTGTCAGCTAATCCTTTAGGTGTTTTGTGTTGGTGTGCCTGTCCCCGGGACCCGTCCACACACCTGTCTGTGCGAGCCATCATCTCTCTGACAGCTGCCACTGTCCTGACCTTGGGCATTGTGGGCTCCGTGGTTTTTGAAGTGATTGACGAACCGTATCCTTTCATTCATTATTGAAGGTGGAGATTAAAACCGCAGCACCCGGGATATCACCGTGACAGCCCGGCAGACCAGACAGTGGTAAAGGTGGTGGAGGGAGAGAGAGGGAGAAGGTCACCTGAGCAAATAAGTGCAGGTGAAAAGTGAAGGTGCAGCAGGGGAATGCACAGGGAGCAGGAAGGTTGGGAGAGAAGGTGTAGCATCTTAAACAGAAACATTACTTGTGTGTTTCCCTGTAGCATTTGTTCAGAGATCCTGAGGCTCACAATGTGTCCAGCTTTCTGCTTACAAACGTTTCATTCATCGGAGATTACTCGTATTCAAGCCAGGCTAACAAGTAGAACATGTGAACACAGCTTTTTCACTTGATCATCTTAAAGACAGGATTACACTTTTATCAAACAGATGAGGATTTTGGATATCTGTTTGTTACTTTTATACTCTCAACTACAATGACATTTTTGATTTGAACTATTGTTTTGGTTTGCTATCTGAAAAGAAAAATCTATTTCATATTGCAACCCTCATCTTACACTTTGGCGGAGACACTGAGGTCACATGTCAGTGGTTAAGTTCATATTATACTTGGATGGTGTTTCCCCTTACCTGCATTTTAAGCATGTAATCTCCATGTTTTCTTTTGTCTGTCCATCATGTACAGCGACCTTGGGTCCCGTGAAAGGCGCTTTATAAATTCCATTTATTATTATTATTATTATTATGTTTAAGGCTCTGAGCTACGAATGGTTTCCCACCTTTTGCTAAATAAAATGTAAGCTGCTCTTAAAAACTCTCATATGTACGCCATATCAAAACCCAAATCTGGTGGAGGTAAGACTTTAAAATAGACCAGAGTGAACGAGATAATTGAACATGAACAACGCTCGGAATCAGAGTGAAACTGCAAAGCTACACCTGAAAAGGTGCCAGGTGCTGACTGGCTGACATCACCCCACAAAGGAAAACAAATCTGAAGAATCAAACCCTCAGGGAAACACTGACGTCAGTCCTGGAGATGAGTATTTATATCTTCCCTATTATACTGGTGTGAAAAAAGAATTCAGGCAGGAACCAGAAGCACGTCCAGTGTCCATCCTCACCGTAATCTCTCAACTCTGTCACAAAGTCTTCTTCACTCTTTCATCTTCCTCCTCAGTCTTTTATAAAATTCTGCCTTCATCAGTCTCCACTTTCCTCGCTGGTGCTCACTTCCATTCTCTTTTCATCCCCACCCTGTAGCATCGATTTTGAGCTAGACTAAAACATTGCTCTCCATTCAAAAGGAGTGCATGTTATGTCCTCTGGCTATGCCACTGACCCCTGGGGGCGCAACACACTGGGTAGCTTGAAGTTTCACTCATCTGACATGCTGCTCATTCACTGCTGTTGTCCCTCTGCACTTTTCTCCACCGATTTTAACTAATTTGTTGTTGCTGGGTATGTGGGAAGCATTTTAGGGTGTGTGTGTGTGTGTGTGTGTGTGTGTGTGTGTGTGTGTGTGTGTGTGTGTGTGGTGTGTGTGTGTGTGTGTGTGTGTGTGTGTGTGTGTGTGTGTGTGTGTGTGTGTGTGTGTGTGTGTGTGTGTGTGTGTGTGTGTGTGTGTGTGTGTGTGTGTGTGTGTGTGTGCGCATGCTTATGTCGCACTGTGCATGAGTCCATATGCTCGGGGAACGCAAGCATGTGTGTGTGTGTCAATGTGGATGTTGATTTCCTCCTTTCCACAGTGACAACATCTGCCACCAACTGCAACACACACCATGTCTCCCCCTCCTCCCTCACCCTCCTTTTCTTCCTCCCCCCCTCCTCCCCTCCTTCAAGACAAGGGCAGCACAGTGACACACCATTTGAAGGGCAGACTGTCTGTGTAAACGTTTCTTTTACAGAATCACATGAATTCAATGAGACTGTCAGATGTCCTTACCAGGATACAATATGACTCTTTTCTCAGTGTTTACTTACTTGCAGGTTTCTAAACATATGCAAGAGCTTAAGCACAAATATAGGCGCACATAGAAGATGAGACACATACATATCCCAGCTAAGATATCTCCGGTACAAGCAAACAAGTCGACTGATAATGACTAAGACAGCTCTGAAGTGTTTGAGGCATGCTCATTGTCTCCAGAATAATTCAGTGCATTTCAATTGCTCAGGGTATCTGTGAGTTGTGAGATGAAGTGTTTATTTTTTTATTTTTTTTGGGTAAAACATTTATGAGACACTTGCAGACACTTAAGAGATTCAAAATATATTTTTTCACTGTCACATAATCTTTGAGGAGAACTTCTTTGCAGATCTACTTTTGTCATATTCCCCATAAAGTCATTAATAGCAGTACTTGTTCCAGTTGACCAAGCGGAGTGGTGGGCATTACTTTCTCTTAGTTTTCCTTCCACATCAAGTAAGGATGATGCCGCATTGAAGTTCTTCTAACAGCAGGCATACCTCATGCTTCTAGCTACCTGCAGCTTTCTACTGATATCTGGAAGAAAACGGCAGGCCATCGCAGTGATATTCACGACAGGACCGAGCGCACAAACCTCCACAAGTGAACTCCAGTGGGGAATGTGAAGCTTTCAGGAGGAACTGAACTGTTTCATAGCCTTGGCTCAAGAGAAAAAGAAAAAGGACATGTTCAAACAAACAACACAGTCATCAGCACATAATGAAAAGAGACAGAACAACTCATTTAAAGTCTGCATAACCTGTGTTCATGTCGGGGAAGACACACAAACACCGTGGGAACGGTGTCTCTGTGTGAGTTTGTGAATCACTTTAAATAAAACAGTCCGAATGTGATTACACAACGACTCGGGTGCTTTTCTGTTTCTTGGTCAAATTCTCCGTAATGCTATTTGGAGATCGCTTCTGGCAGATTGAGAAAAGATAAGGGGAATTAATTACTTGAATTCACTTATTTTGATAAGATAAGATTCGATTAGATACAGTAAGAGGTACTTTATTGATCCCACATTGGGGAATGCTTGCGTTGCAGCAGCATAAAAAACTAAACAAAGCATTGCGCATAAAAGGAAATTACAAAAAACAATTCAAGTATATATATCTCAAAATAGAATTAAAACAGCATTAAAAAGTAGAACATATAAAGTAGACTGTGAAGATAAAAATCTATAAACTCGATTGAAGGGCTTTAGACACAATATAAAGCAGGATATTGTTTGACTGAGTTACAAATTGTTCACCAAGTGTCTCGTTAAGCAGCATGGCCATGCATCTGATTCAAGAAAGAGCAGACACCTAACCTTGCCTACCTCTTCCTTCAAACTTCTCTCAGATGTAGTATCTACATAGAGAACAACCCACAGAGGATAGGGTCGCCCCGGGGAATGGTCATGGGAGAGAGAGAGAGAGAGCTGTAGCTGGGAGAAGCCCTCTCCCCTTTAAGCACATTATGGGTGAGGGACAAGAGAGGGTGAAAGAGAGAGAGAGAGATGTTTGAAGACTTCAAAGCTAGCCAGGAATTCAAAGTTCAGAGTTTCATCCTTGAGTCTTTTTGTAATTTGTAAGTCAATGTGTGTGTGTGTGTGTGTGTGTGTGTGTGTGTGTGTGTGTGTGTGTGTGTGTGTGTGTGTGTGTGTGTGTGTGTGTGTGTGTGTGTGTGTGTGTGTGTGTGTGTGTGTGTGTGTGTGTGTGTGTGTGTGTGTGTGTGTGTGTGTGTGTGTGTGTGTGTGTGTGTGTGTTCATTTCTATTCATACGAGTGTGTGAGGAAAGAGCAAAGCAATGTTAGGTAGATCTTGCAGTTTTCCCTCAGTCATTATAGAAGCTTGTGGTTTTAAAATATGCTAGTAAGCTACTTAAAAAAAAGGAAAATGTATAGAGGCATTGGTATTCTGTACTTCTTTTCCTTTTTAGTGCAGTTGAACTACAGTGACTTCAGGTTAGTGCATACACCGCCCCCCCCTCCTCACGCCATCTCTCTTTCCTCCTCACTTCATCGAATGCCCTCTCGCTTCTCTTCGATTCCTCCTCCTCCTCCTCCTCCTCCTCCTCCTCCTCCTCCTCCTCTTTGAGCTCTTCTCTTTGCTTCTCCACCTAAGCGCGCTGCCACGTCATCTCCATCTCCCCCCCTCTCTCTCTCTCTCTCTCTCTCTCTCTCTCTCTCTCTCTCTCTCTCGTCTCTCTCTCATGCTGTCATTTAGCATCGAGGGCCGATGATTAAGCGTTCCATCACGCCCCCTCCCCACGCAGTCAGCACTTTTATTCATTCTCTCCTTCATTTCATTCCTCTGTTGATTTCTTTCCTTTTATTATTTATATTTGCGTTTATGGATATGATGCCAAAGGGTGAGCGTTGAGAAATACTGTCCATGCACAGGTGCGGTAATATCAACAAGTGCACACACAAAGTGCATGCACAGACACGGCTAATCTATCTTCTGTTTCAGCCGCACAAAACAAATTGGCGCGGGTCAGGACCTGCTTTTGCTTTAGTCTGTCGATGAGATAAACAAGCGCTCTGTCTCCATCTCCTGCAGCGTCACAGGCCTGTATTAAACGTGACACTCTCGTTAATCTACATTCAGCCAGTGACTGCATCTGCACCCGGCACTAACCCAGGTATACGGACCTGAGGCAGCGGAGCTCATGAATAGCTAATGGGAGAGACACAACAACGCTCCGATTCACAGAAAATGGCCTTTACACCATCAGCTCCACTATTGGCTGCTGGTCGGGAGAGACAGGGCGGAGATTGATCGAACATAAAGGGTGAGAGAGTAAAGCGATATGTGTGCGGGAGAGAGAGTAATTGAATGTGTGTGTGTGTGTGTGTGTGTGTGTGTGTGTGTGTGTGTGTGTGTGTGTGTGTGTGTGTGTGTGTGTGTGTGTGTGTGTGTGTGTGTGTGTGTGTGTGTGTGTGTGTGTGTGTGTGTGTGTGTGTGTGTGTGTGTGTGTGTGTGTGTGTGTGTGTGTGTGTGTGTGTGTGTGTGTGTGTGAGAGAGTGTGAAAGAGAAGCAATGTGTGCAAGTGTTAGTGAAAGAGAAGAAGAGAAATGGAACATATTATTTGAAGTTATTGGAAAGCAAAAGAAAAAGTAATTTCACACACAGCCCATCTGCCAGTCTGCCTGAAAGGCTTATCTGCACGCATGATTACTAAACGTGATAAACGAACACATACAACAGGACTGTTTTCTCACACCTACACTGCATGTGCTCTTGGTTTTTGGCAACGATAAAGCAATGGTGTTTTCTGAAAAGATGGATTTGAGGGGGAAGGTGGGGGGATAAAGCTGCTGTGGCCATAATGAAGAGAGGACGGAGATGAGTGAGATATTTCAGTAAAATAACAAGTACAATATTCTATTAGCATTCTCAATCCTACTTAGGTTCAACAAAAGTATAAGCATCATAAAGTACTTTAATAAGTGTTTTATAATGAGTTCTGCATGCATGTATACACGACTTTAATGTAGCAGCTGGTAAAGATGGAGCTCATTTAAACTCCTTTATTGCCTACGGAAGATCGATTACAATATAACATAATGTATACGTTGATTTATTTCTCCATGAGCTAGATATAATGGTTTAAACTTATAACTCCATGGTGAAATTGACAAATTAATGAAATGAAATGTTAATTTACCAAAAGGGCTTTGCTATTTTAATCTGCATCATAAGGGATATGGGTGGGGAAAAGGATGGATGTGTATTCAAGGGAGAGAGCAAAGTAAACAGAAACAAAAACAACAACTGCTATCGTTACTGGGGGCCTCTTTGCATACAAACTCCAAATATCACTTTGATAAAGTCTAGGTCTAATTAATTAAGTGAACCAACCCCCCCCCCCCCCCCCCCCCCACTCTACAGTCTCTCTCCGGCTGGGCTCTGCAGCACTTTCCTCAGCGCTCACACTGACTGTCGGCTTCCTGCATATTCAAACTGCTCAACAACACCTGGAGCTATAACCAACACTGTACACGTTGAGCACAATGCTTTGTTCCCCTTCCATAATATGAGGAAACCCAACGCACTGTGCAGGCTTCAAATTAAAGTATTTTAAAGAGTAAAATACAACCAGAGGGAAACTTTTTCAACATCACAAAGATAAATGATTTAAAATTGGCCTTGTTCAATTAATTAAACACTTTCTACTTTAGCAAAAGCATATCAGTCAGGAACATATGGCAGTTATGATTATCCTGACATTCTAAACAGGGTTTCCTTTGGCAAAAACAACCCTGGGAATAAGTGTGTGCAGATTCCCTCACGACTTCACACTGCTGATGAAATAATCAACATCTTCTAAACATAATGCAGACAATTCTTCTGAAAGTTGATTGTATCTAGAGGTCGTCTAACAAACTCTGCACAACTGTACATAAAGAACTGTCAGCTTGGATTGTTGCGAACAGTAGTTTTAAGGGAATTAAATATGTATTCAAATAATTATAAAATACTTCTGATAAAAAGAACCAATCCCGATCTGACCTTGGATTGTGACCTGCCCTCAGTGGCTGATGAAAGCTTCAAAAATGAATTGAAGTGGTCGTGGCTTCTTTCAGAGGTCAAGCATAGTCTGAGAATAGTTCATGCACGCATTATGGTATTCTAGATGAGAAATGTGGATGTGAAGGGACCTTCATGGCCGAGGCCTGCTCTGCTAAAACCTTTAGCAGCCCCCCTGTCTCCTGGGAGGTGTTGAGCAGGCAGCAGCACATAGAGCAGGAATGTCCCAATCACTCTTGTGCTGCGGGTGCTAAAGTCATAGCTATGGTGACAGGGGACAACATTTTGCACAAGGAGATAAATTCACCGCCTCTCAAAATGATTTCTTTTCCTTAGCAAGTTTCACAAAAAGATGTGACAAAGAGACACTAAGTGTGTTGTTTTCTACTGGCTGGAGGAAGTGTTACTCTGCATTTGTCGAGTACGATGATCAGCGAGATGTACAGTAACATGAGGTGCTTACAAAGAAACCACACTACTGCATGCTGCTAGCTTGTTTAATACACTTATATTTGCAACTGGAATTAACATGAAATCCAACTGGATAAGAAAAACGGCAAAGTATAAACCAATACCCAAAGACACACATAAGAAACATATGTAGAGCCCAGACTGCAGCATCCCTTCCTTCGAGCTGAGCGACATGTTTGTTGACACAGGTGTGTCAGCTCCATCTACCTAAGAATCCAGAATTGTGATAACAAGCAGCCACCGATTATTTCCGTTATCTATAAATCTGCTCATTATTTAAAATTGGACATGTTTGTATTTCTTCTGATGTCTTTAAAACAGTTGGAACCAAAATTAAATCTATGTTCTATCATAGAACTAAAAGAAAATCTGAATATGTCTAGGGTGCGTTCACACCTGCCTTGTATAGTCCGGTTGAATCGAACCCTGGTGCGTTTAGCCGCTTGGTGCGGTTCATTTGGGTCGGTGTGAACACAATCCGAGACCTCTTAACTGACGCGGTTGTTTAGTTGTTGTTTAGTTTTAGTGTCGTGTAAAGTAAAAATTCTCCGTCAGCTACAAAAGTAAGAACACCTGTCGTCGGTGAAACGCCCCTATTATATAATCATATGCGCGGGCCGCTAGTGTCTGTTGATCTCCAGATTAACAGCAGCATGAGAATACCCTGCCGAAAGTGCCGATGCTCCATGGCGGAGGCTCCGCTAGAAATTGCCGGGATTTGCGTGTTTACCCCGTTAATGTCTGACCAATGGTTGAACAGCATTTCCGTGCACATGACTTGTGTTTAAAGTTTATAGTCCGTTTGAGTTTTGCCCGTGTGAACGCAAACCGAACCTTTTGAAAAATGAAACAATGTAACAAACTGTCGTCTGGTGCGCACCAGAGAAGCGGACTACTAGGTGTGAATGCACCCGACACAAACGTACACCTTTTGGGCATTTGTTTGTAAAGTGTCCTTAACTGTAAAGCAATTATTACAATTGTTGCCACACATTGACTAAATATTAAGCTTCATAGAAAGTGTGTCTGTAATCAGACTTCCTCACATTATATCCAGCTACAGAGAGTGTGGTAATACAAGGTGTAAAAGGGTCTTTGACACACAAACAAACAGTTTAGTCCAACTAAAAGGCAAACTGTGTCCTTTCAGGGGCATTTATTTTGAAAGTAGCAAAGCACAAACTCTCAGCTAACAGGTTGTTTCACACGACTGATCTTTATTTGTTTAAATAAATATAAGATTAACAGTGAAAATAGATTCACATTTATAAAAAATTCAACTTAAAATATTTGTTTGAATGTAAATACATGGTGTAGCGACAAAACTCCCAATGAACAGTCACTAGAGGCTAAGGTAGGCTCATCACTTTGACACGTTTCAATGAAAAGAGTCCATACTGAAGTTATAGCTTAACAATGTTTAATAACTCAAATAAACAAACAATAACTTAAAGAGGAATGTCCGAGCCAGCTCATCCTCTGTGTCATACTGATTCCTGGCAAACACCCGGTGGACTAAATACAAACAAACAAGACCCATGTGACAAACACCGGAAGTGATGATTAAATACAAATGTGTGCGATCTAAAATAACAACAATAATGGAGATAATAGCATTTTGGCTCCTACACATGGTAAAGGAAGTGTAATTCCTGTGTGATGAAGTAACTATAAAAAAACGATCCTAAGAGGCCCACGTTTAGCCATGATCTTGCCGCTGTGTAGCACTCTGTGCCCCCCCGCCGCGGAAGAAGGCGAAGTGTCCTCTGACCTCCACACGGAGCAGCAATATCCCCCGGCCGGCCCCTCTGGACTGAGCAGCACCAACATGTAATAAGCAGCAATCTTACTGTGAATGTCGAAGAGCAGGCAAGACAGAGATAGATGGTACAGTAGAAAAACATCTCACAAACACACACACACAAACAAAAGCACATGCTGTCGTGCGCACACACAGAGCAGTAGGAGCTGTACGGTGAGGATGTATAGCTGAGAGCAACCTAATTGGAACATTCATTTATTGTTACACTGAATTACAGCATTGTCCCTGATGCTATTGATCCCGCTTGAGGGTGTGTATGCACCTGTGTGTGAGTGTGTGTCGGTGGGTGCACATCTTTATGGCCAAACCTCAATCACTAAACAGCTACTTCTCAGCTCTTTCGATCTGACTCTTGACTTTGACCTTTTAGACTGCTTTCAATCAGGTCCTCACAGTCCTGACTGCCTGACAGAAGCGGGCACTTATCAGAGTCTTTCTGTCTCACACAAGCAACACACAACACCCACAGGCGCAGTGACAGGTCCTGTCTACAGCTGACAGGGCTTTATATCAGCAAAGACATCAAGCCGCCCACAAGCCCCCCCTCCTCCTCCCTGACCCTACGACCACGCCATGATGAGAGATGGGACAATCTGCTCTGTGACAGCTCCACTCATACAATGACACACACACACACACACACACACACACACACACACACACACACACACACACACACACACACACACACACACACACACAGGCAGGCAGGCACGCACACACACACATACACACAACCACACACCAAAGGCATACTCATTGTCAGAACATACAATGATAGAGGGTGAGGCTCTCTTTAATGTATGCTTAGATACCATAAGAAAACATACCTACACTTGAGCGTGTGTGTGTGTGTGTGTGTGTGTGTGTGTGTGTGTGTGTGTGTGTGTGTGTGTGTGTGTGTGTGTGTGTGTGTGTGTGTGTGTGTGTGTGTGTGTGTGTGTGTGTGTGTGTGTGTGTGGCAGCCTCTTAACTGACGGCTTTGTAAAACTCTTGTTCATCATAACTGTGATGCTCTAGCCCGAGGGCTTAGCCGCATAAAGCAATTTCCCTCTCGTTACACCAGGCGTATATTAACCTCCAAAAACCGCCAAACACACAAACACTGAGTCAGACACACACGCACACACACACGCACACACACAGACACAGCTCTTGCCATTTATCTGGTGTGTCAACTATAGCAGGGAGTATTCTCTAGAGCAGGTTATTAATAATGCTGTGACTCCCTTATCAGCTTGATAGTCTACTACTGAGTAAGATCTGTCTCTGCGTGCAGGCTGTTTGAAGGCTGTTGTTCCTTAACAGTTAGCACATGCAGAGTCAAACTCCAGAGGCAGTTAGTGATTAATCCAACTGTCCTTCTCCCAACTACACCCATGTTTACTTCACACTATTTGACTGAATATCCATGAAATATTTAGAATCATAACCTAAACAAGCCATTATACTGGAAACATATGAAAACAATTATTTAATTGCAATTATTTCGACTGATATTGCAATTTGACTTAAGATATTGGAAGGAATCAAAATGTTTGCCTCATGGTAAAAGTTTTCATTAAAGGAATGGTATGCTCATGACACTCATTTTTTAAAAATTATCATCCGATAAAACAGACCAGTCTCTGCCAGTCTCTCTCTTTTTTTTTTTTTAATCCGATGACATTATCAGTGATTTTAAACTGATTATATACCGAAATAACATCAACACTGTGGGCGCCGCCATTTCCCGGACGTGACGTAATCCATGCGTTTGGTTTTCGAAGACACGTTGATCTCCATGTTATTTACTGTAGTTTCTCTATTCAAATATGCCTCACTGTATCGCGAAATATTGCCATAATTCGGATAGGAACAATCTACGGAATGCTCTGTTCCATCTGTTGCCAAAAGGTAAGCATAAGAAGTACATTCGGAGGCAGTGGCTAGCGAAATGTGGCCGGCCCGAACCGAAAGATTCACAGGCTCATGTATGCAGCGAACATTTCACATTTCCGGACGACTACTCTGAGAGTATGATCAAACATAACATGGGATTTATGGAACAACCATTACTTAATGGAGATGCAGTACCATCGGTCTTTCTGGTGTCATCACCGACCAGGACACCAGTTCGGCCAGTAGAGAAATCGCCCTCTGCAAGTGTGAAGCGACGGAGCAGAAGTAGTGCTCGGAGTAAGAATAAGGTATGTTATAGCGCATTTCCATTGCAGCGGCTAGCCCCGTTTTAACGTCCAGGCCAGGACAGTTTTTGGTGGCCTTTCCATATAGCGTAGTACCGGCTAGTGTGTATTTCCCCCCAGTTTTTCCGGCCCCATAAAATCGTGATTCTATGGCCAGGGACAACGAAGCTGAGTATGCTAAACTAGAGAGGGAATCGCTAGCAAGGGTAGTACTACATGCATACATATAGTATCTTATATCATCTTCCCATTATACACACATGCATTTCCAAACATTTGGACTACCTATGTTGCAAATGTATTATCTTTTCAATTTACACACGGCATCTATTGCACGTCTGTCCGTCCTGGGAGAGGGATCCCTCTGTTGCTCTCCCTGAGGTTTCTCCCATGTTCCCTTTAAACTGTGGGTTTTCTTCGGAAGTTTTTCCTTGTACGATGTGAGGGTCTTAGGACAGAGGGTGTCGTATTGTCATACTGATATGTATGGATGAATTCCCCCATCCAATCTCTTCACATTGGTCAAAACTTGTTCCTCTGCTGACGAGTCCGAACTGAAATACTCCACCATATTTCCGTGTGTTGACAAAGTGAACGCATGGATGACGTCACGACCATCACGTGACTACTGAAAATGGCAAACATGGCGGCAGCCAGACGGAATATACAGGTCTTGATAAAAAAGAGCTATAAAATCATTATTTACCGGGGAATATCGCTGATTTCTTCAGGGTATGGTTTAAACATAACGTTTCACTAAATACTGAAGTTTTGATTAATTATCTAATGAGTGGACCATTCCTTTAAAAAATGCAGTACATTTTTACGAGGATCTAGCAAACAGATGTTTTTCTTTAGAATGTAGAAAGATCCCAGCAGCACCTAAAGCTTTATTCAGAATGTTTTTTGTAAACATACCTCCTGCTATTTGGATATACTGCACTGTTAGACCATATTCTGATTCAATACCATTTCAAATAATTAATCTCCCGAGCGAGTGGTGGTATAACCTCGATATAAAATGCAGTCATATCACCTACGTAGCTATTGTTCCAAGTTTGTGCTTGAAGTGTCATTCTTAAGCACAGAAAAGGTAAACAAAACAATCTCACAGCAAGGCTGTTCCTGAGCTTCCAATTGTAACAACATCTTTCTCAGCAGTAGGAGATGACCAAGTGTGAGCACAAACAAGATTTTTATTTGTATTTTTAAGGAGATTTGAAGCAAAGAGAACCTCTACTGTACGTGACTCACAGTGGGTCTTGCAGCTTTAAGTGGGCTAAAACCGCTTAGTTTGAGACTGGTTCAACTCAGTTCACAGCAGCTGTAATAGCAGTTCAGGTTGGCAAAGTCATTCCATCCACAGCTTTATAATAAACTAGCTCTCATTTACACACTCCCCCTCTTTCTTTATCAGTCCCCACACTCGTTGCATTTATCTATCCCCAAGGAAGTATGAAGGAGTGATTATCTACTCCAGCTAAAGTAGATTGTTTAGCTTTCCACAATGCCGCGCTTCTTCCTCTACTCACTGTGCCTTTCTTATGCTCCCTCTTACACCAAGTGTTTTCTGTCTTTCACGCTTCTTTTCTTCTTTCTCATAGTCATTATTTATCCCCATCCTTTTCCAACAACATCCCACCCTTAAGACGTTTTCACTTCCATCTTCTTCCTCCTGTCTTTTCCTTTACTGAAGACAGACTGTGGAATCTATCCACAAGATCTAATGAGCAGCCAATAACACACACGCATTCATGGAGAGGTCAGGGTAAGGAGAGCTAAGTTAAGAGAGAAAGCCAAAGCGTATTGGAAGGAAGGTGTTCGAGTTAGCATAATTGAGAGGCAACTAAAGAGTAACTTGCAGGTTGAGCTCCGACAAAATGTACAGCTCACCTCACTGCAAAGGACAGAGTCACCTACAAGAAACCTGGCGATGCAGTACTTTCTTGTTTTTCGACACAATGCTTCACTGGGGTTGCCAAACAGCATGTTTTTAAGGCGAGACACGGCAGGCAAAAACATCGTTTTTCAAGTACTGGTCAATTTTGAGATTGTGTGCTATTTTGATTCTATAACATGTTTTCTTTCAGGCTTTTGGAAGGAAAACGTACAAAATACACATTTAAGTGTTTATTTTACTATAGTTTGTCTATTTGCGTCTGTAGATTTCTCCTAAATTCACCAAAAGTTAGCATTCTAACGTAACATAAAGTACCGCGACCGCTGTGTGCAGCATGTCAACAGAGATATCGCTGGAAAGCTCCGTCTCTCCTGCACAATCTCATCAGATCCAAATATGGTCATTTCCTTTGTATCAGCAACCAATCGTGAAAGTACAAAAGGGTCTTTAAACCAATAAACAAAATCTCATTGGCTGGTGTCAATTTCTGACAACGTGATTCGTTCAGATGCGTCACGTGGTGTGCTAAAACACTTCCTGGTTAGCTTTCCGCTAGAAATTGAAATCTCAAAATGGCAAAAGAACGGCGAAAAAAAGGTTCACAGAGAAGACGACAACAATTGTCACTTGCACGAAGCAAGGTTATACAAAAAACAAATGACCCCGAACATGAAATACCTTCACGGAGTGCGTCGATGCGCAAGCTATCATCCAAAGAAAAGGAGGGGTTAGCTAGCGCCTCACTGCAATCTTTAAAGGTCGTTTTCTCAAAATGAGTTTTTTCTCCTACTCTGAGTTCGAAATTTCAACTTCAGTAGCACGTAGAGACACCAAACCTTCCAGTTATATTCCTATCAATATTATGAAGGCTTTTACAGAAGGGTTTGTTCATATATAATTCATAGCCTGAATTATACAACATTGTACACCTAAAAACATGGCGGAAATGGATATTTTAGGGCTGTTGACAGTATTTTCTGATTTATGGAGTGATATCCAATATCCCTTCTGTAAAAGCCTTAGATTCTAATATGACTACAAAATGAAACAATCATTTTGAATCTGGCTTTATCCAAAGTTCAGATTTCGATTCCTGAAATGTGTTAAAATATGTGCATATTTAATGAGATAATGGTTAATTTGCATATTTAAACATGCTATTTCAGAAAACTTGTAATAAAAAAGACAATTGCCTTATTGTAAGTAATTAACTGGAGACATTTCTAGCTGATACCTTTAAGTTAAAAAGATGACCCTATTCACCTGGGGTGTCTCGCCTTAAGGTATACATATACACATACAATCAAGGAAAATTGCTCAGGAGAGTGCGAGAAGGGAGAGATTTTGGTGAGCAGCCACAAGGAAAAATAAAGAAATGGAGAAGTGAAAGACTGGACCACAATTGGACAGCCACTCAGCAGGTTTCCACTTTAATGCAACCACATCTCGCAAATAAAAAATACAAAACGTGTGAGGTTCTGAAAGCCAGCAGGAAAACTGTTCTAATTTGTGTGTGTGTGTGTGTGTGTGTGTGTGTGTGTGTGTGTGTGTGTGTGTGTGTGTGTGTGTGTGTGTGTGTGTGTGTGTGTGTGTGTGTGTGTGTGTGTGTGTGTGTGTTTGTGTGTGTGTGTGTGTGTGTGTGTGTGTGTGTGTGTGTGTGTGTGTGTGTGTGTGTGCGCGTGCGTGCGTGCTTGCGTGTGTGTGTGTGTGTGTGCGTGTGGGTGTGTGTGAACGATAAGGTCAAGAGATAACGAGAACCGTAGACGTGAAAAACTAAAATAATGATTAGGTTTTGTTTCATGGTTTGTTATTATAGTAATTTATGCGAGACAAATGCCAATTAAAATGTTTTTTATTTTGCTGCTGTAAAGCTTTTCAATGTAATTATTAACTGCTATTTTATACCGTAAATTGAATACCTTCCTCTTTGGGTTTTAGACTGTTGTAAGCCCAAAATGAGCATGTTGGCAACTTGGCAAAATTACCTTGACGTTTGGTAAATTGAAATTGCTATTCATTTAGTTCTAAAGAACGAGCAATTAATTAATAACTCCCATGAAATGAATGACAGATTAATCCATGATGAAAAGAAGAGAATACAGAGTATGCTATCCTCTGTGAAGTTGTACTTAGACACAGCAGTGCTTTTTTTGATATACTTTATTATTATTTGAGATTAATGCCAGTGTCAGCATGCTTCACAGGTTACAATTCATCCTGAGGGCTACACCAATGTCTGTACACAACCTAATGGGAATGCAATTCCATCCAATTGTTGTTGAGGCATTTCAGCAATAAAACTGAAATGTCGACCTCCTGACTTTACTAGAGTTAAAGCCAAGAGATCACCAAAGTAGGACTCATCCCATGGGGATTGTGAATGTCTGTACAAAATGTAACGGCAATCCATCCACTAGAGACATATTTTAGTCTTACCTAAAGTAATGCAACGACAGAGCAACCTTACCAACCCTAAAGCAAAACAGCAGAACAACTGAATACGTAGAATGAATAAAATATGTATTTTTGTTTGATCCAGAAACACATTATTGTTGTTCATCATTTGTTCAGGCGAGAGAAAGAAAGTAAATAACAGGAAAAGACATAAGGACATGTCACAGTATGTGTTACTATGTGAACAAGTCAGGATGTTGGTTCAGGCTACCATTCTGCCTCTGGCTCTCAGTGCAGGAAACAGGAAATGACCTGATAATTGTCTGTGGTTCCCTAACTCATGTAACACCTGGTGTGACCTTCTCCTTCAGCCCCACAAACACTGAATCCCCACCGTGTTGCCATAGCCAGCCGACCATGTGATGTCAGTGAGAGGACACACCTTGAAGATTAACACGGGCTCTGTCCGTGGTCAAACACTGGAGGTTTTGATTCAGGAAACACTGTGACCTTTTCCTCCTCTACCTCCCAATCCTCTCCTCATCTCCCCTCCACTGATCCATTCATCACACAGACAGGCAGGCAGTGTGTTTTAACTTGTGCTCCGTGTCACTACCGAAGCCTTTTTGAGGGGAGGGGGAGGTAGATAAAGAAAGGCGGAGGAGAATATGAGATGAGATGAGGTGAGAGGTCAGACTGCGCAGACACAACAGAGATAAACCACTTAGACTTGTACATTAATACTTCACACGTGACATCCTTTCTTATCATGCTATTTGTTTGTTGTCAGTTTAACTGAATTGCCTTTTTCATTACTCTAATCCCTTTTGTAACAAGCCTTCAGATGTACTGATATTCTGGGGTGCTTTTGTCATTCTATCAAGACTGGCTTTTAACCTCTTAAGCCCGAAGGTCCCCCCAGTGGACCCCTCCCACCGTTTTTTTACGAGACTATGTCTCAGGGCTTCTTAACATTTATGAAACTATTAATGTTTCATACCCTTTTAAAGGTAAGAAACTCCGCTAACTGACAATAAGAACAATTGTTAGCTAAAAAAAACACAAGAGTAATACCAAGCCTTTGAATTAGCATTGAGCGAAAAAATGCTAACTAATGCTAACGCTTTTTTACACAGAACTCACGGTAGAAATGCCCTTATTACTATCTTAACTGCACAAACAAGATATACGATTTAAAGCTGAGACTCCACAGATTCCACACATGTAATGTCATCACTGTACGACCTCGAATTCCTGGAGCTATCAGCCAGAAAAGAGAAAGTAAACAACATCCAGTTTCAAAAATATTACAATAATTACGTCTTACCTTTTTTGATTTGTGATCAAAAGTTGTGTTCAACGGAATAAAAACGCCGCTCAAGGTTAATCCAATGTCTTTGTGTCACGTAGACATTTTTACTGATAATCCATCATCATATTTATGGCAATATACTGGGTATAAAGTTTTGCCGTCCAGGCTTGTACTTTCAGATATGTTTCGTTTGCTTCTCTATTACGTCCGCAATGGTAATATTTACGTGGATTTGGGAACTGCCCATCGATTCTATTGGATGTAATGGTTAAGAAAAAGGTGTAAATAACCCAAATCGACCAATGGGTTCCAGAGATATGGTCCTGCGTAAAGTATAAAGAATGCCAGCCAGCTTAAGTACATTACGCAGCAGACTTTACTTATTGTTTACTACGTAAGGAAGCAGGACCCAGAGCGCATGGAGCACAGAGCGGACAGCAGATAACGGAATTGCAGTTTTATTGCTTATAGATTATCAGAACATTTCAAAGGGGACACAGCCCCATTGGATATTAACCTATGGATTAACTACATCATCGTTTTTATCGTTTTAATGCCATTGAAGAGCAGTTTAGACCAGACAAAGAGGAAGGTGAGCCATGATAGCCTAGCGCATTAGCGCTAGCGCCACTTGTTTTGATGTACGTTTTTGTTGATAACGTCGCGAGTTTGTATCTTTCAGTGTTGAGGTGGGCACCGTTAGATGCTGTGTCTTTACGATCATAAACAATGTGTTGGATGTGCAGCTAGGATAAGTAATAAGGGAGCTAGGAGTGATTTTCGGTGCAGTAATAGGTTAGCATTTTTCGCTCGGGGCTGATTCAGAGGCTCAGAGGATAACAGAGTAGGCCTATGTTTTATTTTATTTTATTTATTTATTTTTCACAACAGTTGTATTTGGATGGAATGAATACCTATAGTGATAATTCAAAGTAATAAAATGATTTTTACAGTGAAAAAGTTCAAATGGAACTGATGGTTCACAAATTACCCAGAGGTGAGTCCGCTTGGACCTCTCTAAAAAGGTCAAATTACACTTGTTTTGCATCAATCTTGATACAGGGTACTTATTATATGTTATAGTTTGGATTCCTAACGCTTTTAGTCTACTAGCCCATCATTCAAGGGTGGTTTTCACTATAAGTAATGGGGGTTTTTTTAGGCGGACATTAGAATTTACATGTTTTTACTGTGTTCCATCTGAATTTACTTTAACATAAAAACATCTATATTGATTCTGACACTTCTACATCCAACTCACAGATGTAACCTTGCTTTGAGAGAAAAGATTATTAATTTACCCCTTTTAGAAGTGAAGATATAGTCTTTGTTGTGTTAGTGGCATTTTCGAGCCTGAAACCTGAAAAACAGGCTCAGGAGGTTAAGCTAATTATCTTTTCAGCTCAGCTTGTAGATGAAGTCTGAAATACACGATAAAAAACATTGTTGGCAGTTTCTTTCCTACGACAATACAAGTGATTCTATATAAAAGCAAATATACATAACTAAATGTGTGCAATGCCTTTCTGCTCTTATGCATTTGCTTGTGAGTATGTGTTTTGTACCTGCTGTTCAAACTCTCATTCAAGAAAAAACATTTCATTTCCAGCCAGTCCTATCTGACTAATTTAACTAATGTGTGTGTGTGCATGTGTGCACGTGCGTGTGTAAGAATTCCAATTTACTGAGAGAATCTGACAGCTCCTCCCTAATTCCCACAGAAGGCCGAGTAGTCGGTACTAGGAGGGAATTACTACTGTTACATACCCGCCAAGCTGATTACCTATCGATGGGTCCAAGCACTCTAGCACAGCACACTATATTCCTGTGTTCATCCTTGAGTGTGTGTGTGTCTGTATATAGACAATCCAGCATGAGACAGAGTTATCTGTGACAATCTAATTCTCTCTGTCTTCTCCTTATCTTTATTTTGTTTCGACGTAAACAAACACATGGAAGCTAATCCAACAGCCAGACTTTTACCTGGTGGATATATTAGGACTGATTGGCCGGGCAGCGCCACAGCCACAGCGATCTATACGGTGACGTGATGACATCACAGTGTGAGTTGAACCCGGGTTAAACACTTATCGGTCCAATCAGCTGCTCGGCTGACATTAATGACCTCATCACTAATGGCCAAGGCAGCTGAGTATTAGTTACTGCCCTAAAAACAAGACACTAGATACTAGGGGTGTAACGGTATCCGTATTCGCCCCGTACCGTCACGGTTCGGACGTCACGGTTCGGACGTCACGGTTCGGCACATGCAGTCACACGACGAATACGCCTTTTTTTTTTACGAGTGGGAAAAAAGTCTGTCATTCAGGGCAGTATTACACTATATATAATCCAGGGGGCGGTATTGCGCCTAAAAGATGTTTGCCAGCCGCCCTTAAACAACAAATGAAGAACAAGAATAAACGCAACAACAAAACAAACGAAATATAAGAAGAAGAAAAGTTAGTATGGCGAGTTCAGATAACACACAGGAGCTAGAACCCACCTGCTTCTTTTAAATCAGCTGTGTGGGAACATTTCGGGTTCCCTGTGGACTACAATAACGATGAAGTGTGCGAGTGGTGGATCGGAGGAGGACGGTGTGTCGGCGTTGTTCGATAGCGGTGCGGTATGCTAATGGAACACACGCCAAACATGCTAAATCATATCAGAAGGCATCACCCAGGTTTACCAATCACCGGAGCCCGGCAAAAGACAACAGCAGTTCAACAGCTGATCCCCGCTGTTTTTAAGAAGCCAATAGACATGAAAGCCGTGAAACCAAAATAAATAACGGAAGCTTTTGGCATATGTTTTTCAACGGCTATGCGCTCTTGAAACAATTTCTTATTATTTATGAGGTCATATTTTCAAAACATTCGTTTTAGTTTTACAGCTTGATGAAACCTTTTTGTTTGACATCAGCCATTATAGATAATATGGCCATCTGAGTGTGTGTGGTGCTGTTTGTGGTTTGTTTTTAACTGTTTAATACAGTTAATTATTCAAAATGTCAGAGTTCCTTATTTTTAAACTGAAACTTGCACTACTGTTCAAAAATAAATAACAAACCTGGAATTATGCATTTGGGACTTTTTTTTGCTTTTTCTTGTTGTACCGAACCGTACCGAACCGTGACCCCGAAACCGAGGTACGAACCGAACCGTGACTTCTGTGAACCGTTACACCCCTACTAGATACAGAACAAATATTAACACATGTTGGTCACTTTTTTATATCAAATTATTGTTACCTTCAAAACTAATCTCTCAAAATAATTTTCTATTCAAATGTTCTCTCCGCATGATTACCCGGTTGTCAGTTTGTAGGATTAAAGCATGCCAAAGGTGCGCTACAGGCACACAATGGATAATGCTTTTTATCTGAAGACTAAATGGATTTTAGATTGTCACAATTTCTCATTCCTTGTGTCTTTCATTTACTTCTCGATTATATTTACTACTTTGGGGGGCTTTAATGGACCTGACTGTCATGGGGGTTACATTGGTTACGGCTGGGTCCACATCAAAAGAAGAATAAAAGAAAAATAACAATAACTTTATGAAACACTAATGGACTGGCTCACTCTCAGAGGGTCTGGGGGCAGCCCAATATGAGAAGGGGGTGACCTGCAGTGGGCCTACCAAATGTCTGGGGGGGCCGGATGAAGAAAATACAAAATAAAAACAGACTCCTTACTATTATTGATTTATTTGTTTGTTGGTTTTTGTGTGTGTTTGTTTGTTTGTTTGTTTGTTTGTTTATGCATCTCTCTCTCATGCTGTGATTTGAATGCAGTGACGTATGTATATATGTTTGGAGTCGATTTTTCTTCTACAGTACCCTGATATTACTTTTGTCACATTACACTGAGGTGACAGTGACTCACTGATGATGACGTGGTCCAATATAACTACCTATTACTCTATGGTGCACCTTAGAATCAGCCTTGCTATTATAGTGTATTTGAGCATGAAAAAGTAAAGTAGTGTGAAAGGTATTTCCGCAAACAATAGCAAGGTGAAATCCTGCACCGGAATATGTGAAAATCACAGCAGGGGGACACAGTACACCTGTCAGTGATGAAGCAAAAAGAGAATTATTTAGAGTGAGTGATGAAGTCTAGTTAGTGAATGTGGGAGATTTCAGAACCATCGTGTTCCACAGCGTTGACCTAACAATTAAACATTATGTTCCCTCAAGGATCCTTCAGAAACACAAGAACTAAACACCCATGAAAAGATGTATATGGGTGTGAATAAGACAGAGACTTTGGGGCTTTCTGTAATTAACAAGTTGAATTTAACAGGAAGAAACCATGGAAACCTTGTCAATAAGTGATCGTAAAAACCGTGCATTACTCATTACATTTTCACTATGCTGTCTCTGTTATTGTTTAATGTCAATATCAGTACAAATAAAAAAGTATTTTCAGTTACATACTATATTTTTTTTAAGTAGAATCTTCTGTGATTGAAAGTTAGGGTTGCAACAAGGCTGCAACCAATATTACAACAACAATTGTTGATGGGAAAATCAATGTGTTTTCAAATGTTTGATTGACTATAAAACTGACCAACACTGACAGCCCAACCCATTACCTCATGGTAAATATGTGAACTGATATATAAAGAATATAGCAGGATGGTGGGAAAAACTAACTTTGTAATGAGTGAGTGAATGAATGGAGAATGTTGCTATAACGATAACACCTAGAAGACCCCCCCCCCACACACACACACACACACACACACACACACACACACACACACACACACACACACACACACACACACACACACACACACACACACACACACACACACACACACACACACACACACACACACACAACAACACAGACTATAACACCCCTTGCTGTTAAATACCAACCAAATATGTGCTAGATGTGCAATATATATATATATGCCGTTAATAACTGTGTAATATACACCTGGCTGCTAAATCCTAGGAACTGTTACAGGATGTGTATTTTGAAAATGATGTAACTTTTTTTATTTTTTATTATATTTTGTATTATATCATAACTTAGTACTTTAATGCATGTAACATATGTAACATGAAGCTGTCTGTGGCTCTTTTTCTGCTGTAACTATGTCAATGTCCCCTCTATGGGACTAATAAAGGTATTCTGATTCTGAACATCAGCTAATAAACGGCAAATAGAAACTGCTTTATATGTTGTAAAGACTGTTAAATCACAATTAGTGCAAATGACTGAACATGACAGCAGGTGGTTGGATTACTCTCTTAGTTACCAATTAGACAAGAACAAAGCCTCCCCTACTTACAGTACATTTAGCTGAACCGTAATGAATGACAAACAACATTAATTAGACATGAACTGTCTCAAAACAAGACACGAGAGTTAAAGAGTCCACATTAACCCAATGAATCACTCGCTAACATCAATATGGCACCGAAACCCCAATCATTGTGTCATGTCAGAGCATGTAGAGCGCCAAAGAGGGAAACACGAGAAACAGAGAGCAACAAACCTGAGAGTGAGAGTCGAACAGGGACAAAGGCATGCATTAGCAGGCAGTGAATTAACGCCTTTCCATTTCTCTGATTGTGTAACCCATTATGAGCATTCCTCTAATAAAAAAACACAACATTTATAGCAGCATTAGCATTTAGTACTAAATGGACTGATAGACTGCAAAAGAAATAATGGAAAACAAGAGAGGGAGGGTCAAGCAAACAGCACTCCAGCAAGGGGGAGAGAGAGTGTGTGTACTAGAGGTAGAGGGCAGACAAACACGCTGCTTTTAAAAGGTTACAAAAATAAACCTTTCATTCAGAAGTCATCTCTCGTGCACACACAACTGTGTCCAAGCGGAGACGCAACCGCACGCACCCCCTCGATTCAATCAAAGCAGCTGCCATTACGTTGGCAACACGCAATGAATCATGGGATTGATGATGCGCCCTTGCAAGGGGACAAGTAATTTCTACTGCCCGAGAGATGAAGGAAGGAAGGGATGGGTGTAGAGAGCGAGAGGAGGCTGACGAGAGGACGAGGACAGGTAACAGAATGAGTGGTATCATCTGAGAGCCCGCCCTCCAGCCCCCCGCCCCGCCCTCCGCCCTCACCCACCTGCTAACAAGAGCACACAACCCGCAATTGGTGGGAAAGACCGATAATAGGAAGGAGTGGTGGATGAGGCTTATCACAGATGAGAGCTCCATACATCATTCACACTCTTTGTGTGTGTGTGTGTGTGTGTGTGTGTGTGTGTGTGTGTGTGTGTGTGTGTGTGTGTGTGTGTGTGTGTGTGTGTGTGTGTGTGTGTGTGTGTGTGTGTGTGTGTGTGTGTGTGTGTGTGTGTGTGTGTGTGTGTGTGTGTGTGTGTGTGTGTGTGTGTGTGTGTGTGTGTGTGTGTGTGTGTGTGTGTGTGTGTGTGTGTGTGTGTGTGTGGTGAAAATGCACAGCTGTGAACAAAAAGACAAACTTTCCCTGTCTCCTCCTCGCCGCCGTGTCCCTCTTCTACAGCGAGAGGAATGAAAATGCAACACCACACCATGGAATCCTCTTATATATTCAGACCAATATCTCCCTCTTTCACACAAGCACAAGAGATATGCACGGAAGCATGCACAAAGCTGCGCACACACAGTCGCAAATGCACACACACACTAAAAACTCAGGGTATTAAACCCTCTTTCCTTCAATCCCAGAGAGCAGACCCGTACCGTCCTCTGCGGATTAGTGTGAGAGATGGAAAGAGAAGAAAGGTGAGAATGACGAGACGGGAAGAGTGGAGGAGACGGAGAGAAACAAGAGGGGAGGAAGGAGCTGAAACAAGGGATGTGGGAAGAGAGGGGGGAAATGAGATATGAATACAACCAAAGACAAATCTAAAAACACAGATTGAAACCAGGCTGCATAGAAAGAGAACGAATGCACACACATAAAAGGTTCACCTGCCTTTGAATGGGGTGTGTGTGTCTTAGGAGGACATTTTGTTACAGATTAATCCATCAAATAATGTATCCCATTAACTGATTTTATCTATAAAATGTCAAAATCATGATAAATGACTATCACAAGGGCCCAGAGCCAAACTTGATGTCTTCAATTTGTCCAATCAGGCACACACAGGTAATCATTAACCTTATGTGAGTGGTGCTGGTTCAGCAACATTCAAAATGTCCACTGTATGGACAGGGCTCTCTTCAAATGGTTTGAGAAAAGCATTTCAGCACTATTTGTGTTTCTCTTCAACATGACACAAAAGTTTGACACATTATTCAAGAGAGGTACTATATAATGCAAACACCTCTCCATCCACACACCCACAGTAATGTTGGGTAACAGAGGATGAGAGCCGTCTCTTCCTGCTCTCTGTCCAGTAATGCACCCTTCATACAGCCCACACACTCTCCTCTGCCAAAGTAGTACGCAATGCACTTCAAAATGCACATCAGCATATCCAGTCACACGCACACGCACACGCACACACACACAGGTGTCAATAGCGGAAACCAGAGCTCTCGGTGCAGTTTGAATAAAGATTACGTCAGCATAAATACCGCTCTCGGTGATGGCTGCTATAATTTCCTGCAAACATTTGGCCCACTCACCAGCAAGCAGCAGAAGTCAATACTAATTGCCATTAACATAATGACTGCAAATGAACATTTTGGTCTTCTGGCCCTTATGCTGCCAGTAAAGCAAAATGCTTCAGAAGCCATCGCACATCGCACAATCTCCATGAAAATGTATCTAATTAGTGAGATAACATCACGGCAAACACTTTCATAATCATTCAATTACTCTTTTTGTCCCGTTGCGTGTGTATGTAGATTAGGCTGTGTGACCTTATGCCAGTAAAGTGATCATTCTGTTGCCACTCAGGGCTAAAGTGCTCCAGCGCACATTCTGTCATGCAATGTCATAGTCAGCCATGACACTATCATCAGGAAGAATTGGGCGCAACAGAACATTTTCAGTGGTAGAAATTAAACTTTCTCTGCTGTTCATTTCCAGCCATGTTGTGCTATTTGGGCTTTAGTTTTCAGAAGCACGAACACAGACCTTATAAAATAACATTAAATATTGGTACTATGCAAGACTGAGCAATAATAAATACATTTGAATGCTTAGTGTCCTTACCTACTGTATAAATGAAATGTTTAATTATTTAAATACATTTTACCCCGAATAGAATAAACAAAACCATTAATATTATACGGTTTGCAGAACAAAAACAAAATCGAGCTCCCAGATGCACTCAGGTTCAATTCTGGTGTGAATTAAAAAAAGAAGAGGTGCTTTATCTCAGAGCTACGGTGTGTTCTACAGTTATGTTCTGATGCATAGTGAAACTGCACCTTATGGGCTGTATGAAGTAGGGTTGCCAGAAACTGACCATGATCAAAATCGATTATTCGGCAGCCCTGGCGAATAATAATCGATTAAAAAAATACAAACAAAAAATATATATAAATAAAATCGATTTTTAAAAATAATATTCGATTATGGAGACTGTAGCGAATATTGGAATAATCGCTGGCATCCCTAGTATGAAGAACATTCACTTACCTCAAACACATCTTTTTCTGTAATGGAACTATTTACTGTGCTTTGAGACGGTTGTACTGTTACATCTTCAAGTCGTGACTGAACTTCTTTCTGTCCACCAAATAGGTAAGAAGTCAAACTTGGTCTTCCACAGAACTTTCCAGGTTTATGCAGTGCAACTAATCTAATCCATAAGGTGACAGGAATATGAATACTACCATCGTGGAATCATAACGGCTGCAGTAGCTCGCACGGATCCATTCTCTGGATTTCTCCTCGCATAAAACCACTGAGCTGTGTCAGGACCACCCGCTCCTATCCATCCTAACATCCTCAGCAGGGGAAAAAGGAAAGTGATTGTCAGAAGTGTTTCAGGAGCATCTGCTTCCTTTAAGCAGCTCTCTTCTCAGCTTAAATGTATAGCAAAGAGTAAAAGCCAATGAGCTGATTGGCCATTACCACCACTAGATACATTACACCTTTGCACGTCAATTGTTTCTTATGCAAGAATTAATACAACAGTAACGTGTTTCTGTGGTTCCTATTCACTCACAGGATTGCTATTGATATGCCTAAGTAAGACTGTGGGTGCCCTGTGGATATGGACATTATATAAATAGATACACAGAATCCCAATGAAAGCCGTGGAGCTGGCAGTTTGACAAGCTTTGAGCCAAAATAATAAAATGAGAAACAAACAGGCACTCCACAGAAGTGTATCACCTCTGATGACACTTGCACTGTGAGGGCTTCATTTTCTTGGCATCTCCATGACACAATGTTCTCCCAGGACAACAAAGATAACCACGACACAATGAGAGGAAATCCTCTGAAATGCTCTCCAGAGGAATCAGTGTCTTTGTCAAAATGAACTGGAAGGAGCACATGTTTGTGCTTCTCGTCCAACTTTCTGCTTTGCACAATTATGGCTACAATCATAAACCACAATTATAAATCATAGTTATGACTGTTGTAAAACGTGGGGACGCGGGTAGTTCAGTAAGATTAGATGCAGAAAGAAATATTTGATGAGACAGAGCGACAGAGACACACTTATTATGACCTACTCGTGAAGGCTCAGCAGCGCGAACACACCATCATAACTGCTCTAATTTACAACTGGTGCTCAATATTAAGCTGGATGCTTCCTAATGAATGATATGTCAGGATTTTATGGGGACTAACTTAAAGTACAACCACTCACAGGAACAAGTACACAAGTTGTTGAAATGCAGTGTGACTCCTTAGTTGAGCACTGAACCGCACTATGGAAAAATCAACTCACCTAAGGGAGCAGATGTGTCCAAACACAGCAGCCAGCAGCACAAGTCACCGGAGCAGGGCAGGAGAGGGGGAGGGGGGGGGGGAGAAAAGAGAATTAGCCTTAGACATTCTCTAGACAATTTGCATGTTTTCCTCCGGAGGGGCTTTGGAGAAAAGTACAAGAGAGGAAGAAGGAAATATATGACACTGAAACTGAAACACAGTCATACTCGAGGAGTGGGCTACAGTGCAGGCTGTACATGTGAATGCAACACTGTGAGTGGGCCTGCCCTCAATCCAACCACACACACAAACTAATCAAAGGAGGAGTACAATGGCAGAAGGGGATTTGTATCAGAAGAAAACTAGTGTGGGTTAAATTCAGAGCTCACCAGCAATACAGTGAAAGGTAAAGGAAACAAGGAGAGCAGAGGGAAGAGGTGATACAAGATAAAGTGGATGAGAGGAGAAGCAAAAAGGGAGAAACTACGTGAGAGGAAAGAAGAGATGATGAGAGGCAAGGAGAGCAGAGGAGATACAACATTAGGGAGAAGAAGAAAGGAAATAAGGAAAGGATGGGACAAGAGGATAGGAGAGGACAGAACATGTGTATGAAAGAGGAAAGTAAACGAGTTGAGAGGAAATCAGAGAGGAGAGGAAACAAAAGGATAGGAAGAGGATAGGAGAGAAAGGAAAACAAAAGGAAGGCATGAAACAAGAGGGGAGAAAAGTAGGAGAGGAGATGAAACTCCAAAAGAGGAAAGGAGGACTAAGAATTCACACTCCATTTGAGGGATCTCTCGAGGTGACGAGACAGGAGTGTGTCGGTGCGTTTTGGAGTTTTGAGTCCTTCAGTTAGACCGAAGGGGAGAGATCAAAGTCCGGCTTGCTCACTTATCAGAGCTGCCTATCAAACGCCATCCTCCAGCTACAAACACACTCTTCCACCTCCCTCTATCACTCTCCCTCTCTTTCACAAGACAGAAATGAGACACACACTGAAATTCAGGAGGGAGGTATACTAGAAACAAAAATGAGAAGGGAAAATGGTGTGTGTGTGTGTGTGTGTGTGTGTGTGTGTGTGTGTGTGTGTGTGTGTGTGTGTGTGTGTGTGTGTGTGTGTGTGTGTGTGTGTGTGTGTGTGTGTGTGTGTGTGTGTGTGTGTGTGTGTGTGTGTGTGTGTGTGTGTGTGTGTGTGTGTGTGGTGTGATGTGTGTGTGTGTGTGTGCTGAGTGTGTATGGCTACACTACTACGTCTACTGGGTGCAGAGCCCGGGCTTGGCAATTTGGCAACACATGCCTCACACACTAACTGGGATGGAAAATAACACACACACACACACACACACACACACACACACACACACACACACACACACACACACACACACACACACACACACACACACACACAGGGTCACACACAAAATGGTAAAGACTTTTTAATCAACTGGGGTAGTAATACAAAAAACTGCACAATCTGTCAAAAGTCAAACACACACGCACAAAAGAATGCCTGCACACACACCGTATATATTTCTGCTAGATCTACGCCACCCACGATGCAACAGGATAAATGAGCCAATCACTTGGTGCGGGTCCTCCCACAGGTTTTAAGAAATCAAGATTATCCTGCCCCCATACTGTGATTGCATGTGTGTGTGTGTGTGTGTGTGTGTGTGTGTGTGTGTGTGTGTGTGTGTGTGTGTGTGTGTGTGTGTGTGCGCGTGTGCGTGTGCGCGCGTGCGTGTGTGTGTGTGTTTGCATGTGTGTGTGCGTGTGTGTGTGTGTGTGTGTGTGTGTGTGTGTGTGTGTGTGTGTGTGTGTGTGTGTGTGTGTGTGTGTGTGTGTGTGTGTGTGTGTGTGTACCCATTCAGGCGTGATTGGGGGTTCTATGAGAGTGTGTGCAGTGCAGTGTCTACCTCCACCTATCATGGAGGCAGTGGCCCTATCAGCCCTGCTATCTCGTTGTCCTGTCAAGCAAGAAAAGGCGAGAGAGCGCGCGGAGAGAGTCGAACGCATCGCGGTGGAGTTTGAGACGCCACGGCACACCGAGACCCCTCGTTGACCTTCTCTGTTTACCTCACTGTTCTGTCGAGCTGCTGTTAGCTGTAGCAACCATTTGAAAGAGTCCAAATGATGGAGAAGGGTTTTCATTCATTCAAGGCTAAATACCAATACAATTGAAATAATGCAAGAAGAGTCTATATACAAGTAATTAGATAAAGTGGAAAGGTGGTTAATACAAAATTATCTGGAACAAAAGTGTTTTCCAATCACTTTCACTGCAACTTTCAAGTCCTTCAGCTGCCATTGTAGCACGATGATTACAGTTTGATAGGATTGAATGAGTAATCAACGTTGGAAAATCTAAACATCCCTCTATAAACTGAAAGACTGATTATTTTCTGGGGAGTATAAATAACACAAGAGAGGGCTGTGTGATTGTTTTTTCCCCACAACCTTCAAAAAAAGTAAGAAACGCCTGATCGGAGATATCGCAATCTATCACATTATGTAAGATATTTTAAGACTAACCCAAAACTTCTCACACAAAAAATGGAGCAATAAGCCCAAACTATGATGGTTGTAAAAAAGAATACAACTGCTATAGCAGAATTTGGAGATTGCAACAAAAGGCGGGGGATAAAGGAAATGGAAAAACCCATCTCTGAATAAATCACCTGCAAACAGCTGCAAGGATGAAATGACTAGGCTTAACCAGAAAACACTGATAATTGTCTTTGGGTGAAACACTGAGAAAAACCTGAAACACAAAGAAGCACGTAATGTTTGCTATGTTCATGTTTCAAGTGACTAGCAGCCGGTATAATACTGACCATTTAGCTGCTTTGAATTCCAATCCCAAAAAAACACCTTTATCAAAAGTTAGCTGGTATTACCCTTCAGTGAGGGAACAACACAAAGAATTGCTAACAAAGCACGTATATACTAATAAAGGACTGGCTTATCTAAAGCCAGTTGAGTAGCACGTGAAATGTTTTAGCTCTATGAAACCTGATGTACTTATATGATTCTGTTTTCTTCAAGTTGGTGTCTTCCTGGTCGAATGCACTTATTGTAAGTCGCTTTGGATAAAAGCGTCAGCTAAATGCAATGTAATGTAATAATGTAAAACATTTGTGCAAGGTTTAAAGGTATCAAACGTTAGATACTGTTCAATCCTACTTCCTGTTCTTTGTTTTTTGATCAAAGTTATAGGACTACCTTTTTACTTTTCCTGACTTCCTGCTCTTTATACTCTCATCCACTTTGTTGACACTGTTCAGTTTTTGCTTTCTGATGTGAGCGAAACGAGAAAGGCCCATCTGATCCGACAAGGCCCGCCCACTTTCCCCATCTCTCTGTTTTTCTCCCCAGCTGAATTTCCTTTTTTTAGGATCCGGATGTTCAATTTAGAAATGCATACGCAGGAACAAAAGGACATTTTTAAATGTCCCATCTGCACATCCTCCCCGGGCATCCTAACCTCTTGCCTCCATCTATTTTCCTCTCTCACTTTCGAAATGACAGTCTGTCTCGCCCATATGCCCCACCTCTCCACCCCCCCCCCCCCCTCTCAGCTGTGCACACCAAAGCGATGTGCTGAAAGCAAAAACCATATTGTTGTTGACGCCTGGAACTGGGAGCTTGTCATGAGGTCTCCGCCACAATGCTCTTTGTAGTTGTCACAGAGACTTAAATACTGTCTTTAGCGCTGTCACACAAAAACACACAAGCACTATAATTGACGTGAAGCTCTGGACTTAACGGTTCACATCTGTATAGTGTGTGTGTGTGCGTGCGTGCGTGCGTGCGTGCGTGCGTGTGTGTGTGTGTGTGTGTGTGTGTGTGTGTGTGTGTGTGTGTGTGTGTGTGTGTGTGTGTGTGTGTGTGTGTGTGTGTGTGTGTGTGTGTGTGTGTGTGTGTGTGTGTGTGTGTGTGTGTGTGTGTGTGTGTGTGTGTGTGTGTGTGTGTGTGTGAAGTAAGATCCCATTGGTCTCAGGATAAGTGACGACAATGGCGCTAAAATAGCTCATTTTGTGGCTGTGCCGCTTTTAAAGGTGTTATAATGAGACATAACGAGTTATGGCAGCTCATTCTCTGTGCTCTTCTATTCTACACGGACATAGACACACAGTGGCTTGCTCACACTGCCATGCATACACAAACACACACACATGCACACTCTTTAGTTGCCAAGGTTAAGGTTATCATTGAATGAGATGACAGTATTCCAGCTCTGTAACGGAGGAGATGTATTAGGCCTGGACTGCAGTCTCGACCATCACTAATCTCTCATGCTGAATGAAAGCCTGCGAGCAACACACACACACACACACAGAGATAAACACACACACACACACACGTGTACACACACACACACACACACACACACACACACACACACACACACACACACACACACACACCTGTCAGAGACTACAATGGTAACCCCCGCAGGGAAACCCCGTAATACCATGCACCAGGTCAGTTGGCCGGAATGGAGATGGAAACAGATGGAGCGGGAAGGAGGGATGATGGAGAGAGGGGGGGAGGCGCTCCGAGCAGAAGGAGGTTAAGGAGCAACAGGTGAGGGAGGGAGGGAGCTGCTGGGCACCAGAGGGAGGTTAAAGAAGACGGTAAGCGGAGCGAAGGACAGAGATGGAGGGACAAAAAGGGAAAATGAAGGGTTGAGATACAGGTGGAGGTTCAGCTGGGTGAACGCAGAAAGTGAAAGGAGGTGAGAGGAAACGGGCGAGGTGGTAAGAGGAGGGCGAGAGGTGAGGAGGGGGAGCGGTTCGGGAGCCCGGCAGGAGAAGATGAGGTCGTAGCCTCAGAGGCAGCTAATGAAGACGATGATGTCAGCGTGGGGACCGGACGGGGTGGTGTGCAGTGGATGGTCCATCTGCTGCTCGGCCCGCTGGGATATCACAATCACCTCCCTGTCTCCCTCTTCTCACTTATACAACCATTAACAGGGGGGGGGGGGTTGCTGTCTAAAATCCAGCTGAATGAAAGCTCGACATGCGGATAACCGGCTTTCAGACATTAAGAACACTATTAAGACACTACATTTGATTTATTGTCCTCTGTTTTGTTCTTGTCTGTAAAGGTCCAGATTGGCGTCCCTCAGACAATTGTCTTCTGCTCTGACAAAGTGTGTTAGACACTCGGACATCACGTTTTAGGGCTCATCAGAAACAAAGACACGGCACCATGTTTTAAGAGTCTACTCATTTGAAGTGAAAGTTATTACGGCAGCAATTCTTTTTCTCCTCAGTTTTTTCTTTTTTTGCGAGGTGAACAGTAAAATAAAAGCACAAATCTACGACCTTTATGCTCCATGTGGATGGGTTTGACTTATTGAATGAATCCAATGCATACGTTGGGATGACTGCACCGCGGAATGCAAAGCGAGTCTAAAGAGAGAGATTTGTGTTGAGTTTTGTTTTGGAATCATGAACTTAAATTAGTGAAATCGTTGTGTGATATTGGGCTGTGTAAATTCAATTTGATATGATTTGATTAAATCAACATTATATCAATGGTGTGAAACGGTGCCACTGCACAGGTACCAGGAAGGACGAGCAACATGCACCTCACACCAGGGGCCTGCTGGGAAAACACTTTCATTTTGTTGAGACAGCACTTTTACACTCTACAGTCTCTCCACTTGCCTCCACTTTCAGGAGGCAAACAACAACATAGTGCATTACAGCGACGAGTAGAGTGGAAAGAGTTCTTTAACAGACATGGACAGCTCATCCATTTGGTCTTAGCAAATCCCAGCTGCTCACCGCTGCAAAGCTTTCAGTCCAACATACGGGCAAAATAAGTTGAGTATTCCATAAAGAATATACATTTATACTATACATCTATATCTTAAATCTATAATACCTAACAGCAAGTATGAGTACAAGCTAAATATATCTGTAGATATGTATACTAACCATTGTTGTTAGATAAAAATGTTAAGTGCCGAGCATGCCGAGCATACTGTGAAGGTTGTGATCAGCTGACTTTGCGCAGTTCTCCAGTGTGTGCGCGGGGCACAGACTGTGCACAGGGGAGTCTCCCTCCGCAGCCGGTTGGCGTAATTTTGGCACAATTCCGTTGTACAGACCGACGTTAACAGCAGCCCCGTCTGTGCACACGGAGACCGGCTCTGTCGGCCAGTGATCTAAGCGCCTTCTGGAAAAGCTTCACAAGTACGTCGGTACCATGGGTCGGTACGCAAAGGCACTTAGTGACACAAGTGACGGACGCATTTTCACATGTTTGCCGTTATGTGCACCCCTGAGTATAACATCTCACCCTGCCATCACTCTTCTCACTCCTCCCCTCCCCTGCTTCCACACAAACTATTTTGAAGGGAACACATTACGATATGAAACAACAAGCAACAATTAATGATAATTGAAATAATTGAAATAACAGAGCTCATGTTGTGAGTTCAGGAAACCATAATCAAGAAAATGGCTCCATCTCATAATAGATCCCTGGTGTACATCATCAATACATGTGTTTATATATAGTTCAAAAAAGTGTTGACAAATATTGCTTTTAATGGCCCTTCTGTCTTTATTGGATAGTTCAAAAACGTGTGGGCAAAGAGGATACCACATATTTCTCCTTAACGCCGTAGTAAGGAAAAAATATCAACGACAGACCGAATTAATTTCAGGTAATTACCTAAACATTATTATTATTTACAAAAAAACTGGTATCAGCTATATATAGGGTCTGTAAGGAAGACATGACAATCTCATCTTTCTACTGTAAAATGTCCTTATTTTAAAGGGTCCATGCTGACTGTTATGTGTTTATGTTAAAAAGGAAGGTCAGACGATGTATTGTTTTGCTATTCTTCAAAATGAAATATTAATATTGTATTAAAACGTTAAAGGTGGGGTAATTCACTTCAGAAACACTTTTTGTTATATTCCATGGAATGCTCTTAACATCCCGATAGCAATGAATATATTAAATGCTTAATCCATGAAAAAATGTCTTCTGTGGAAGCCGTAGCGCTGTAAAAAGCACGACCAATCATCTGAGCCGGCCCGGCTAAAATAACTGGATGGCCTACCTGCCTGTCAGCCTTCCATCTGTGCACAAACTTATCTCGTGCCCTCATTGGTCATGTGCGTGTGTGTTGGAGGTGGGGCTCTGTAAGGAAGTCTGAAGGAAGGGGCAGATTTTTTTCGGCTGCATACTTTCAAATTCTAGCGCACTCGAGCTGGTTTCTCCATTCTTACCTACCCTACGTTTAAGAATCTAGGAAAGATAGGGCACCAATGTACAACATGTGGACACAGAATTGAACAGCTGTCTCAAAAAGCTTCAGTTGTAAAGAAATCCCCTTTCATTGACTTACACATCCAGGATATCATAAACCCTGCCTTCTTTCCAAAGATTTCCATCGCATGGCCAGTGCACAAGCAAGTCATTTAGAAGCCAATGAACCAGAGGTGCTCCTTCAATGCTATTCACTTGTGGACTGAACTCAGCAGGGAAATGGCAAAACACATTTGGCCCCGCAGAAGTGCAGAGATCATTTATTTTCTGCAGCAACAGAAAAAGAGATTGCAAAAGTTTTTAAAGCGCATACTGAAACGTAGACAGTAAATCCGGTTTGTAATTATCACAGCGTATTGTACATCAAGATCTGCGTGGCCGAGATAATCGCACTGGCACCAGCATACACTGCCAGCCTCCATGTCTCCGACAAAGTGCAGGAAATTGCAGGATAAAGCAAGATACAGCGTTTCAGAAAACCTGTGTACTGTGTTAGAGGTGGCATCCTTAATACAGACAATCCTGTCAAAATGAAAACAGGACCAAAGCTACTGAGGGGCCGAGTGAAAGCACATCATCATTTACGCAGAGTGAATAGCCAGTGGCACTTGGACAAGAACAATGCAAGGTATTTTCCACATGGACGGATAAAACAGAATATAATGTATAACACAGAGAGTAGGAGTACCATCAGCCATAAAACAAGGCGCACAAAAAGACCCACAGCATTTCCTCCATACCTTCTATACCACCCCAACAAACCCCTTCAGAAGCATGCAGAGAAATAATGTCTCCTATCACTCTGTTTTTCTCTTATTCTGTGTGCATTCACGCAAACACAAAACACAGAGCGTCCTCCACAGCAACAGACGCTGAAATATAATGAAGACAGTGTTGTAAAAGGCTGTGTATCAGCTTAGTGAACTAACTAGCTGGACACACACACACACACACACGATTCTTCACTACACGCATCAGTTTTTCCCTATCTTCTCTTCTCACTCTCTCTCTAATGAGGCATAAAGAGAAAAACTCTGTACCCATCACAGAAGTAAACACATTTTGTCACTTTTTGGACTCTCGCACAGCGTGGAAAAACTCAACCCTCCTGCAGCTGCATCTCATCTGGGAGCACTTTCTCTCTTTCTTTACGATCCTCTGCTTCTGTCTGTGATAGCTCATAGAGATAAAGGGAGTGACATTAGACAGTGTCAGCATGATGACGTCTTTTCTCATGCCGCCTTTCCACATGACATGCAACACACACACACACACACACACACACACACACACACACACACACACACACACACACACACACACACACACACATGGGTACACATGCAGAGGGTCACACATCCAGCACATCACGTTACCCAAAACCACAATTTTCCTGGAGCCCGAGGAAAGCATGAGGTCGTCAAGCACAGACGATTCCCTAAAGGAATGTTGGCAGCCTGTTTGTGGGTTTGTGTGTGTGTTAGGTATAGAAGGAGAACACACACACACACAGTGGCTGCAAAAAGGACGGGGGTCTGGACGGCACACACAGGCAATCTGAAAAAGCATTTGACATTCATTTCCCCCCCCCCCCCTCCCCGTAACGACAAAACAGTCACAGAAAGAGAACAGGTCGTGCGCACAAAAATGCTGCTATTGAAACTCAGGAGGGACGTTAACAAAATATAAGAGACAGATTGTGAAGGGTGGAGGTTGTGGGGAGGCGGGTGGATGGAGGCGTGAACGTATGAAATAAAGGAAGGAGGTAGAGAAAGGGCCATGCTGTCAGTGAAGCAAATGTAAATACCCGGCACACCACTCATGCTGTACTTTTCCTGGAGAAGTACCACACAGAACAAACACTCCTGTGTGAGAGTGTCTATGTGTACAGGAGTGTGTGCGTGTGTGTGTGCGTGTGTGCGTGCGTGCGTGCGTGTGTGTGTGTGTGTGTGTGGCCTAGCATTACTATACTTGTGGGGACCTAAATCTGTTTACACAGTCACGTGTGGGGACTGGCCTCCCTTATGGAAACAAATTGGAGGTTCCCATGAGGGGAATCATTCATTTTAGGGTGAAGACTTGGTTAGGTTTAGGGTTAGGGTAAGTCTCCAGGAAATGCATGTAAGTCAATGTAATGTGTGTGCGTGTGCGTGTGCGTGTGCGTGTGCGTGTGTGTGTGTGTGTGTGTGTGTGTGTGTGTGTGTGTGTGTGTGTGTGTGTGGTGTGTGTGTGTGTGTGTGTGTGTGTGTGTGTGTTCATTGCTATAATGCCGTGCTTATCTCAGTGCAATATGCTGACTTGCAGCTATTAAGAATTTTAACACATTCAAACCGGCAGGGAGCTATTTCTACAACTCAATAGGCCGTCTATCACCCTATTGTCTGTTCCTCTGCGAGTTGGAATGACAATAAGCGTGTGAAAAGCTATCAAATGAGTGTGTAGGGAGGAAAAAAGTAGATAGTGGAATATAATGGTGGACAGCTGTCGAGGATGTAGGGAGTGATACGAGAGGGTGGCAGGGACAAAGAAAATGATAGGGATGGATGATAGGGAGCAATGAGACGAGCACAAAGGGTGTTGACGACAGCCGTCTATCAGAATACACGTAATGAGATGAGATGTGATGCTGGAGTTGTTACTCGACATTGGAACAGACAGGATGTGGATCAGCATTACACTGCTGAGCACCATGTCAACACCACACACACACTGAGACATAGCATCACAAGCCTGTCAATCTGTCAGTGCGTATTTGAGCGTGTGCGATTTGATGATCTCCCCCAAAGGGTCTATCAAAAGGACTCCAAATACCAGAAGATTCATCTCCCCTTGAGAGAAAGGAGGAGCAGTGTTAGGGCGTTTGGGGGGGGGAGGAACTGCAGGAGAGTGGCGAGCCTCCAGCAATGTTTACCCTACTCAGGAAAAGATCCAGTGTCCTCGCTGGTACAGCCTTCAGCCACACGCATACATTTCCTCCAGCACTCCAGATTTATGATCACACGCACATCATCGCTCATGCTGCATTGTAGGACTGCGTCAAAATGAAATGTGTCCGCTGGCATAATTAATTCATATGTGCAAGTGTGTTGTTTTTGGTGTACACAATAGGTTGTCAGAAAAAAAGACATGCGTTTATTTAACAAAACACACACACATATACAGTACATATGAGCTCGTGTGTCTGTCCGGGATGTTTAAGACGCAGAGAGGAAGAAGATGTGCAATTTGAAAGGTCTCATATGCATACTAATATAAAGGTGGTCAAAGGATGTCCAGGGTGTGATGGATTAGAGAGGCAGTCAAATCAATGTATCAGGCGATAAGGACATGAAGCCTGTACACTGACATCCTCACAAACTGCCACTTCATGCACCGTACACGTACACACACACACACCTCAAAAAAGCACCCTAAGAAGTCTGATTACACTGAATCTAAGAAGTGTCTTCAAGAGCAGCCACAGTTTGTGATGTTAATGTTAACATGTTTTCGACTTTTGGCCTTACACCGTAAGCAGGAGCCAATCAGGATGCTGGAACATGCAAGTGACACTATTTTGAGTCCTAGGGCACACCTGTGGATTTCTGGTCAAAATGCAACAGAGATAGCGTGGTGTCATGTCTGTGAATGTTAGCGCAAACAACATGCTAACGCTAATCCAACAGCATCAATCAGAATAGAGTTTCAGAACGACTTAGAGCTTAAACTGGTTTGACTTTGTGCACATTGACTGAACCAGTATTTCTCATCATGACATGTATGCCCTCAACCTGCGGCAAGGACATCCCAGCGCTAAGGACGTAACACAACGCTAACTCTGACTTTTACTGCATTAGTAATACTCAATATGACAACGTGATTAAAATAATAGTGTTTGTTTATAAGCAGAGCCGCTACTCTCTGACAGGCCGTTCACAATTTACTGCCCAGCTGAGGCAGCCAGCCACATAAAGGAGATCACATTTCAGTAGAGGGGGAGGGGGGAGGATCTGCATGCTGCATGTTGTGTTGTTTACTAGAAAGCGCATGTGTTTATGGGGTATCTCAAAGATACATTGTAGTACAGAAGTGTTTAGGAAATTGCTTATTTTCAATGAGGGAAATATGTTGCCGAAGTTGTCAGTTGGTAAAAAGCAAAAAAAAAGAAAATTGCAATCAAATACAAAAAATAAAAATAAATGTTTCTGTACTAAACTTGAAAGAAAGCATGACTCCTTGGGGTGTCAGGATGTAAAGCGAACCTTTACTTTTTCGTTTTCCACTTGTGTGTTCTACTTGACAGCTTCATGATGTAATGATAGATTAGAGAAAGTGCAAAATGACAGGTCTAAAGGAGTGAAGTGCCAGTAAGAGTGCTGTAAGAGTGTCTTCTCAAGTAAAGTCAATCTGGAGAGTTGGGAGTGAGTTTGTATGTGAAAATGTGCGTGTCCTTTATATGTTGTCCCTGCCTAAGCAGAGTAGGGGGCTAGTACATGCGAGCATAACATGTCATGCGAGCATAACATGGTGAAAACAATCAGTCTAAATTAACAATCGGGACGGAAATGTTCGGATTTCCAAAGGGAGGTTCTGAGAATAAATTAAAAATCAAGAACCGAAATAATTGAACTATTCATATCTTAGACTGCACTGTAACTTTTATCTTTTAATGTTTCTTGTATTAGCTTTTCTTTTTAATGACTGATTTTAAATGCCATTTTCTTAATGTCTTTCATTTTTTGTTTTTCTTTTAATGTTTCTTTTTATTATCTTTTACTGTTTTGAAATGCCTTTGTCTGAATGTCTTTCATTTTTGTAAAGCACCTTGAATTGCCTGGTGCTGAAAGGGGCTATATAAATAAACTTGCCTTGCCTTGCCTTGCCTATGCTATGAATCATTGAGGTCAGAGGTCATTACTTAGATATGGAGGATACAGCTAGAGGTGCTAAAATGACTACTCTGTCTTGGTGCTCCACCTCAGCTTCTAACCATCTAAGGGGACAGTTCAATCTTTAATCTCTAAGACTAAAGAGACGGACTCCGGTCACATTGTGCTAAAATGTCCATACCCTGACACTCTATTTTTCCTTTTGACTTTGAATCTACATTTCATGTGAGTTTCTATAAAAACTCATTTTGTGACAGGTGTGAACTTCCTTTCTCAAGCTTCTATTTTGGTATGACAGAAGCACTTTAGCAGAGATGGAATAAACAAGAAGGAAAATAGATGAAGAGATGTACCGGGAGAGGAACAAACGTTAAAAGAAGCCGTCGAAGGATGAAAGGAATCAATTCAGCAAGTTGAATTTAATTTGATAAAATGAGTGCATCTTTCATTATCTTAGAAAGACAAGAGAGCTTCAAACTGCTGTCTATGAGCTCATCAAAAGGCAAAGCCTGGAGATGCTTCATTGAGAGGACATAAAAGGACAGACAATTTGGATGATGGGAAATCACTGAGGGTGATCCTCCACAGGCGTAGGAGCGCTTTCTGGTTAAGAACCCTTCAGAAGCGGAAACAAACATTAAGCAAAGTTGCATTGTCCCTCAATGGCTTGTTGGTGGTTTAGCGTATAAAGGAAAAGAAGGCTTGTGACTCTTAATGACGTCTGTTGATGATCTCCTGGGCACAGGATCAATAACGTTAACAGATATCAGTGTTGTGTTGGTCATATGCTGTACTTGGGAGACCTGGCCAATGACATTACCTGAATGGCCATCGAAATGGCAAAAGAGAAATGGTGTTGGTGTTTCTTGAAATATAACCAATGTTGGACATTAAAATGTTTTAATAAAATCACCCGCTCATTTAACCTATACTGTATATTCACAGATAAATAGGTGTGTTTTTCATTAGTACATTTCACAACAGTATTTCTGTGTTTTCGGCATTCGTCAAAAGAGGTACACTTTTTAGCAGGAGTAGAAATGTGAGCATTTTCTTTGAAGTTGATGCTTCCCTGAGGCAATGTTCTGTGTAGCCCTGTGTGTGTGTGTGTGTGTGTGTGTGTGTGTGTGTGTGTGTGTGTGTGTGTGTGTGTGTGTGTGTGTGTGTGTGTGTGTGTGTGTGTGTGTGTGTGTGTGTGTGTGTGTGTGTGTGTGTGTGTG